>NC_065447.1:128931149-129191814 GCF_917563875.1 Diabrotica virgifera virgifera | reverse complement strand
ACACACACACACACACACACACACACACACACACACACACCACACACACACACACACCAAATCACACACACAACGACACACACACACAACCACACACACAACACACACACACAAACACACACACACACCCCACACACACACACACACACACACACACCACACACACACACAACACACACACACACACACACACACCACACACCACACACACACACACACACACACACACACACACACACACACACACACACACACCCCACACACACACACACACACACACACACACACACCACACACACCACACACACACACACACACACCCACACACACACACACACACACCACACACACACACACACACACACACACACACACACACACACACACACACACACACACACACACACACACACACACACACACACACACACACACACACACACACACACACACACACACACACACACACACACACACACACACACACACACACACACACACACACACACACACACACACACACACACACACACACACACACACACACACACACACACACACACACACACACACACACACACACACACACACACACACACACACCACACACACACACACACACACACACACACACACACACACACACACACACACACACACACACACACACACACACACACACACACACACACACACACACACACACACACACACACACACACACACACACACACACACACACACACACACACACACACACACACACACACACACACACACACACACACACACAAACACACACACACACACACACACACAACACACACACACAACACACACACACACACACACACACACACACACACACACACACACACACACACACACACACACACACACACACACACACACACACACACACACACACACACACCACACACACACACACACACACACACACACACACACACACACACACACACACACACACACACACACACACACACACACACATCGTCATGCATGTCGCTCGTTAGCCGAGTTTAGAGTGTTTCAGACTTGTTTCATTTTACATGATCTATTTATTTCAAATCTTTAACATTAAATATAGTCCTGTCGCCAGTGGGGGTACAACGGCCTCCTTAATTCAGATGGACTTAATTAAGTTTTTTTATGTATTTTGACCCGTAGAACACGAATTTTTTGGGTAACAGTCGATCCAGATGTCCATAAGATTGTTATAAACAAAGAACTTGAGGAATCACATAACAGCGATTTTTCGCAAAACAAAACATGTTTTTGTATTTTTTGGGTCATTCTAATCAAAAAATGTTTTTACAAGTTTTTTCGTAGGATGCATAGTTTTCGACATAAACGCGGTTGAACTTTCAAAAAATCGAAAAATTCCAATTTTTGAACCCGAATAACTTTTGATTGAAAAATAAAATTGCAATTCTGCTTACCGCATTTGAAAGTTCAAGTCAAATTCTATCGGTTTTGATTACTTTCATTGCTAAAAATTAATTTTTTTATTGTTAAAGAAAGCTATAAACACATAGTGATTAAATGATGTTTTCAATACATTTCTCATTTGAAATCATAGGCGCGCATAACACACATTTTCTACGTAGATTACGTACGGGCACGGGAAACACTATGTGTTTATGGCTTTGTTTAACAAAGAAAAACTTAATTTTTAGCAATGCAAATAATCAAAACCGATAGAATTTGCCTTGAACTTTCAAACGCAGTAAGCAAAATTGCTATTTTATTTTTTAATCAAAAGTTATTCGGGTTCAAAAATTGCACTTTTTCGATTTTTTGAAAGTTCTCCCGCGTTTATCTCGAAAACTATGCATCCTACGAAAAAACTTGTAAGACCATTTTTTTTCGGAGAATCACCCAGAAAATACAAAAAAATGTTTTGTTTTGCGAAAAATCGCTGTTATGTAATTCCTCAAGTTCTTTGTTTATAACAATCTTATCGACATCCGGATCAACTGTTACCCAAAAAATTCGTGTTCTACAGGTCAAAATACATAAAAAAAACTTGGGTAAGTCCATCTGAATTAAGGAGGCCGTTGTACCCCCCCTGGCGACAGGACTAATAGTATACCAAAAAGTTACTTTCGTTTACCATTTTGTAACTTGGGTGGGTTAATAATTATTGTTCCACTGCACTGGTGAGGTGTTTTTCGAAAATCAAAATATTTGAAAAAACTTTTGAAATGGTCTAATTCGTCCAGAAAACTTTTGAGAATATTTGAAAATTTTAAAGAAATTGTCTTGAAATGATCCAGTTCGCCAAGAAATGCCATTTTTGGATTTCCAAAACTTTCAAAAAGTTTTTGAAATGGTCCAATGCGTTCAGGAAACTCATTTTTTGTATTTTAAAATTTTTCAAAAAATTCTAGAATTCCAATTGGTGATGTTAAGAGACAATGACTACCTCTCGTGGATTTTGGTGGAACTAGCTTTGAGGGTGTTTTTGGGTAATTTCAATGTCAAACGCTGAGCGCACATGCATTTTAAACAAGTGGGTAAATATTCATTATTCTGATACAACTCTAATATTCTAGGAAAACAATGCTGAAGTGCCAAATATGTTAAAAAGGCGAAAAAAATAAGTTTTTTGTAAATCCGCCCTCTACAACCATTCTTTACAACACGATTTTTGTACGATCAGGCCAGATCGTTTAGTTTTACTGTCGATAATTTTGTAGCTTTTAACAGTAAAGTGCTTTTTGAAAATTTTAAAAATCATGTTCGACCCTATTTTTTTGTGTTTTTCGTTGGAGAGTGCTCTTAAAATGTGATTAATAGTCCAAGAAATGGACGCTTTTCATTTTTTAAGGGTGAAAACCACCCCTTATTTCCAAAATATAAAAAAGCAAAAAAGCTAAAAGGAGTGAAATTTGTTCAGATGCATTAAATAATTGTTATCTAATACTCTAACTATAAATATTATTCACTATATCAACCTATGAAAAGTTCATTTTTAAGGGTAGAAACTACCCCTAATTGCTCAAATTTGCTCAAATTGCTGAAAAAAGCTTAAAGAGGATAAAAGTGGGATCGGATGATTTAGGTAATAAGGCTTGATAATATTAATATAATTTCTGAGTATTTCACCCTTTAAAAATTTATTTTATAAGGGTGAAAATCCTCATTCCGAACTCTACAAAAAAAGTTTACACTTAAGGGCATCGGCGCAAAATGTCGCCTGTCAAAATGTTCAATGTGATTTAAATGTATTAATTTTTGTCGAATCCTGATAAACTAATAAATAGTTTTGAAAAATTTAAACGCCGAATGAAAGATTACACTATTATGTACTAGGCCGCGGATTATATGTAAGTTATATATTTTTACATGTATTATATATTTATAGATTTTTTGAAAAAAGTGCATATTTAAGTGGTAAATACATATATTTACATATTTTCGTCAATTTAGTGTACAGTATGCAGGGCATGTCCGTTTATTTCTAGGAACTATTCACCTGAGCTCTTAACAATTCTTAATGTCTGCAAATTGAGTTGACCGACTTGGATGTGGGGCCTGGCATTAACCAGAAATACCTAATCATAAAATGAACTATTATTTATTTTTCATTTATAATTTCAATAGACTTACAGTTCCCGGAACGAATGTCAAAACGGCGAAATATACTGCAGATATAAAAAGGATTAGAAATGGGGAAAAAAGTCAACAATAATTGAAAAACTGTTTTAATTTGGGTTCATTAAGCAACGATGAAACACAATTTAATGAAGATCTGTGCAAGGCAATGGCTACTTGTGTCATTCCATTAAAAAAATGAATAACCTTAATCTGAGATCGTCTTTGGAAAAATATTGCAAGTTTAATATCCCGGATGAATCCACGTTGAGGAAATCAAGTGTCGACTCTAATTATATAAATCAACAATGATCCAAATACGGGAAGTCATACGTGATAATTACTTTTATCAGAATCTTTTTCATATTACTCGTTTAGCTCATGGAGTTAACAGAGTTGCAGTAATTATCAGAGCCCAATTTCCTCTTGTGAACGAATTAATTAGTTCATTTTAATTCATTTAGCTGCTTTTATCTCATTTTATATAATTATTGCTTTATTTTATTTATTACATATTTGCGACAAATGCTTCCGTATATTTTAAAATATCTTTTTCTACAACCGTGTTAAAAATTCAATTTTTAGCACTCCATACGAGCGTTAAAAATGCTACTTTAAGGCACTAAGTAGTGCTTTAAAAAATTTTTATGGCACTGCAATTCGTATTGACTGTATAGACAATTTTGATGTACCGCAAATATTATATTATCCAGATTTAGTCATACGACTCACACTTACTTTAAGGATAAAATTCACTCATCCATCCCAGATACCTACGGCAACAAAAGGATTGAGCTCTGGTGGGACTCTTTTCGTGTTATTTTTTATTGGATTTTATGGCTTCTTTCAATTCTTTGGAAGCGGTAATGTACATTTAGTGTTCTACTGATCGCTTGAAGTTTAGAGTGGACATTTTTTATTTTTTTATTTATTTATTATTTATACATATGACTTGGCCTCTAGTGACTAATCCAGGTCGTTTTTTCCTGATGGGATTACAGATATTTTTTTTTTTATTTTTACATTTTTTACTCAACTATTAAATCTATTTTTACAATTAACAATTTGCCATAATCTATTAATTACTTTTAACAAACAAATTTAAATAAACAATTTAAAATATTTTTGGTACTATCAACTCCCTTCTAAGTTATAAAGACAGTCCCTCTATTTTCAGAAGAGAGTTGGTAGTTTTTTTTTTAATTTTATGAATTATGTATTGAATTATTATTTTTATTTATTTATTTTATATTGAATTATTATTATTATAATTGTAAATATCTATTTTTGAATTTATATTTTATTTTATTTATTTTAACTTTATCTTACTCAACTTCATCAGGGTTGGATTATTGGTTGTCTTCTTCTATTATTATAGATTTCTTGTTGTTTTTTAGATATTATTTGTGTGAGATTGTTTAATATTTCAAAATATTCTTCATTTTGTAATATATCTCTAATTTCAATTCTTTCTAATCTTCTTCTCATTTCTCTATGTTCTTCATTTTCTATAGTATTTTCACAATGTAACACTATATGTTCTGGTGTACCTAGTTCTCCACATTCACAATATGCATCATCTTTTAAGTTAAATCTTTCCAAATATGTTGGGTACGGTCCATGTCCTGTTAAAAAGTGTATTAAACCTTGTTTTGGATTAAAATAATTTGGAATGTTTTCTAATATTGGTATAAAATTGTATAAACGTCTAGATTTTGTTGAATTTTCCCATTCATTTTGTCTTTTTCTATTTATTATTTCTTTTAATTCTCTTTTATTTCTTATATCTAATCCTATTATTTGTATTATTTTTTCATATTTTTCTTTTTTTTTTTTAGCCAATAATTACATGCTCTTTTTTGTGTTTCTAAATGCATTGGCATTACTCCAGTTAAAACTGTGAGTGCCTGTGTTGCAGTTGTTCCAAATGCTCCCGTCATTCTTACAAGAAATCCTCTCTGAGCTCTATTTAATTTTTCTGCATTTTTTTTTATTTATTAATCTATGTGCCCATACACTTGAACCGTACCCTACAATTGATGCAAGTATTGTACTTAGGTATATTCTCATCTGTCGGAACGAAATTCTATATTCCTTCTGTGCTAGACTAGCAATGCTATGCATGATCTTTGTTGCCTTTTCACAGACACAATTCATGTGTTTTGTAAATAATTTTTGTTCGTCTATTATAATACCTAAATATCTTGTTTCCATTTTTCTTTTTATTGTTTTCCCTCTAATTTTTATAATTGGATCTCTTTCTAAATTTCCTTTTATTAAACTATATGTTGTTTTTGAATCTGATATTGTTAATTTTACTTTATTCATCCAATCATTTACTCTTATTAATACTTCATTTGATTTATTTTCTAATTCTCTTCTTGAGTTTGCATCTATGATCAACAACAAATCATCTGCATATGCTATGCTTCCAAGCACTTCAGGATCTATAGTCAATTGTTCCAACAGTTCCTCTAGCATTACATCCCAGAACATTATAACGATCGGATGGACAAGAGGTCATGGAAGCTGAACCAGAAGGATCAGGACGATGTTATCCTTAGATGGAATAAGGAATGAATGACCAAAGATGGAAAGGTCCAATCGCCTACATTGACGAAACAGAGGCCGCGTTGCTCAGTCGGAAGAGATGTGGGCATGGTTCTTTGGGTTGGGCTTCTGTTACAATGATAGATGGTAAATGAATAAATAATGGTATGCGAATAGAGCTAATGAAACGACGATAAACAAAAGATAAATAGATAATATTAACTGATGATTTGACTCATGGACTCTAAGAAAACGTAAATACTGAATACACAAACGAAAATATTGGGCGCCTGGTATTTTGACCAACAAATACTCAAAGGAACAATAATTAACAAAACATAACACAACATTGAAATTAGTAACTCTACTACGACAAAACAACATTGTTCTTAATCTTGAGCTGTAAATAATAAATAAAAAACGACATCGTACACTTTAACAAAACATTTATTAAAATACTCAATGAAATCTCTTAATGCTCACATAATATATATGCAAATAAAACGTAAAAACGTCAACCACAAAAACAAAAATTACTCAATAATTATTTAAAAATGGTTAACAAATTGCATATACGTTGGTGTATTCACCAACACCGCAAAACTAACAAAATACGAGATGTACCTATAATGTAAGTGAACGAATATAACTCTTATTAACTCAAAAAAAAATAAACTGAAGTTACTCAAAAAAATAAAAAATCGATACTCTACATAAAACTTATTCTTACCGTTCACTTACAACAAAAAAGAAAGAGCTCTTTGTTTATATATATATATATATATATATATATATATATATATATATATATATATATATATATATATGAAACTTAAAGCTAAAATCAATATCAACAAAAGAATTAATATTAAAATTAAACTCACCAGGCTTCCGGGTTGAACCGCGTCGTTGGTTTCTAGGCCGAGCTTTCGACGTCCTCTCTGACGTCATCTTCAGGGCTTCCGGGGTCTCAGTGTCCTGAGGCTCCAGACACTACACTCACTACTCACTACTTCACTACTCACTGCAATACTGTATTGCTATACTAGTATTGCAGTGAGTAGTGAAGTAGTGAGTAGTGAGTGTAGTGTCTGGAGCCTCAGGAGACTGAGACCCCGGAAGCCCTGAAGATGACGTCAGAGAGGACGTCGAAAGCTCGGCCTAGAAACCAACGACGCGGTTCAACCCGGAAGCCTGGTGAGTTTAATTTTAATATTAATTCTTTTGTTGATATTGATTTTAGCTTTAAGTTTCATTGTATTAACCGCGGAAACCTTTCCGAACATATATATATATATATATATATATATATATATATATATATATATATATATATATATATATATATATATATATATATATATATATATAAATCTAATAATACTCAATAATAATACTCTAAAGATACTCAAAAAAATTTACATGGTGAAAATGTCTTTTATTTAAATATTAAAAATAAAAAACAAGTGACCGGCATATATGTAAATGACACTATTAACACTAAAAATGGGCTAAAACTGTAAGTCAATGAACTTATCCCACGGAAGAAACACAAACATAAGTTCCTTGTTCTGGACACGCGAGAAGACATCTCAATACTTCTAATAAAGGATGCGTAACTTACTTGAAACAGATGTAGAGGATGGCCTTAGAGGCATTCTTTATCTAGGCCAGGTCATTTACCAAGCGGCGAAGTCGAAATAAAAGGAACGACAAAGAATAGCTTTGGCCACAGTGTAATGTGGATTCAGGTGCTAGCGATAGGTAGTAACTGGGACTTGGGCCAGGGACCAGCCCTGTGAACAAAATTAAGTATTCACAGCGAGTGTTCTATAAAGAAAAGGGTTTTGTAAAGACTTACCAGAAGAAAATTCTAGGCTGGTCCATCACAAAACAACTAACGCTCACTACATGACTGACACGGCTTAACTTACTGCCACAAAGTTTAACTCACGAATGCCAAGATATCTCAGATTTCTGCTTAAATAAGACTGACGGCTTGGGGTACGCGACTTGCCAACGGTCGCCACAGAAATGCAAAAAAGGGCCTTATTAACACCCATAAAGGGCTTAGCAAGCCTAATACTTAAAATGAGTTATGGGATGCAAGGCCCATATCATTCACCAGAAAGCTATTAAAGTATAACATTCGACTCTATCGATAGCACACATGTGTTTCTAAGAAAAACACGGCACTAGAGATTCTGAAGTCTACTGGGAAATAAGTTAAAATCCATGTAGCAATGAAAACTGAATTAAATTCTACACTGGGAAAACTTAAACGTTATAACATAGGTCCACAAACTGATCCTTGTGGACATCCTTTTGTGATATGTTTTGTCTTTTTTCCTGTTGGACAGCTTAGGCTTGCATATCGGTCTTGACAGTAGTTTCTGAGACTTCCGTACAGATTCTTTGGACATCTCATTCTTCGAAGTCTTTCAAAGAATGACGGCCACCAAAGATTGTCAAAAGCCCCAGACACGTCTATAAAGATCATTAAAACATACTTTTTTATGCTTTCGTTTACTATTTCAAATACTTTATTTATTGCATCTTCTGTTGATGTGCCTTTCTTAAAACCATACTGACCAGGATGTAATCCAATTTCTGTTCTTATTTGATTTAATTTTTTACATAGTAATTTTTCTTGTAATTTTCCCATTGTATTCAATAAACATACCGGTCTATATGATTTCGGTAAGGCAGGATCTTTATCTTCCCCTTTATGTATTATTGTAACTTCTGCTTGTTTAAAATTATTGGGAAACCTTCTTTGTCTAAGACATTCATTATATAATGATGTTAGTACTGGAATTATTTGTTCCGACAATGCTTGAAGTATTTCAACATGAATATTATCCGGTCCAGGTGCCTTCTTTCTTTTCATTTCTCTCATACTTTCATATACTTCTTCTTCTGTGAATTCCTCTATTTCTCTTTCTTCTTCTATTTGGTATTCTTGTATCATTTCTTCTCTTATATTTCTTTGTTCTAATGTTTCTCCTTCTAATTTATCTGGAGGTAATAATACATTAAGTAATGTTTCGGCCGATTCTTCCCAACTTTCTGTAAATGTTCCATCTTCTTTTTTTAAAGTAGAAAGCATTGTCGGACATCTAATTTTTTTAGAAACTATTTTATATGGTATTCCCCACATATCTAATTCTAAGTGTCTTGATACGAAGGTTTCCCAACTTTTAGCTTTTGTTATTTTTATTTCTTGTTTATATTCTTGTTTTAGTCTTCTATACTCACCTAGAAGGATTTGCCTCTCAAGATAGATACCACATCGTTGATATCGCTTTCGCGCATATCTAACTCTGCTTCTCATTCTTGTGAGGTTTTCCTTCCAGGCTGAGTTTTTTACTTTACTATTTTCTTTTATTTTTGGTATTGCTGTATCCATTGCTTTTTTAATTTGTTTGGTTAATTCTTTTGTTGCAATATTTATATTAGATCCCCTTTGTACCAGACAAGGTGGTCGAAACTCAGACTTTAATAGTTCATAATTTGCTTTACCTATATTGTATCTCACCGAAGATATTTCCGTATTACGTGGATTCAGGTTATTAAGATTGAAAGTTATACGGTTGTGATCACTTATTGTTGCATGCTCCATCACTTTCCAATCCTTAACTAGGTGTGCTACTGCAACATTTGATATTGTTATATCTATATTGCTAGCCGCACCAGCTCTGTTCTGAAAAGTTGGTGGGTTTCCTGGTTTATTGTGTACTATCAACTCTAGTTCATTAATCATATCTTCTACTAATAATCCTTTTTGATCTGTTTGAGTTGAATTCCACAATATTGATTTTGCATTTACGTCTGCTACAACTATAACTTTTTCCTCTCTATACGTTATAAATATAGCTCTTATCTTTTCCACCTATTCATCAATATCTTCACAGAACTGACAATATAGGTTAGCTATGATAAATTTACCTGCTTTTGTTAGCAATTCTACACAGATACAGTGTCGATCACTAAATTGTTTTAGAATTAGAAGTCTCATATTTTTATTGAATAATACGGTTACCGCCATTGGATTTTCTCCTATGCTTGCACATTGTGCATTAATTGGCATGTGTTGAATTTTTCCTAGTCTTGTGTATGGTTCTTGAATGCAAACCATATCAAGACTATTTTCTTTTGCTGTTTTTCTTATTTCATGTAGTACTATGATACTTCTCATACCATTTATTTGTCCTATTTTTATATTGAATGTTTTATTTGTCATTAATTAATTTGGTTTGTTTTTTTTATTAATTTCATTTTGGTTTCCGTGTTTATTAGAATCGAATAAATTTTCATTTTTAGTATTTTATCACCATATCTGTGTATTTTATTATTTTTAATTATTTTATCTGAGTTTATTCCCTCTTCTCTGATACAATAATTTTTATTATTTTTAAAGTATTTTTGTTTTATATTATGATTTATATTTTTTGTATTTTTAGCATTTAAAGTATGATTTTTTGTTCTCATGACTCTGTTTTTAACCATTGCATCACATTGATTTTTATGTTTTTGAAATTTTTGATTTTTTATTATATTAATTTTTAATGTTATAAAATTTAATTTTAATTTAATTTTAATTTCAAATTTAATTTTAATTTTCATTTTCATTTTAATTTTAATTAAATTTTAAATAATATTTATGTACCATAGTCTGTTTTTTTAATTAGACGATTTAAAAGTAGAGCATAAGTTGTACAATTTTTATTTTCTTTATTACATTGTTTTCCTCTGTGTTTGCAAGGTATGCATACCTTTGGCTGTCCTGTTTTATTACAATTTTTTCTTTCGTGATTTTCACCACAATGGTTACATGTTGTTTCTTTATTACAGTGTTTGCTTACGTGTCCTAGATCATTACATTTATTACATTTTGCTACCACTATGTAATCTTTTGTGTTTACACTTGTAAAACCAACATGTTTTATTTATTATTAATTGTTTTCTTATATCAGGTGATACTTCTAATACATTATGGACCGTAGATTTCTCTCTTGGTCCTGTCTTAAATTTTAATTTACAATTGTTTGTAAAGTCTTCTTTTGTTATATTTTCAAAATTTTGAGTATATATTTTATTTAATATAATTTCTTCTTTTTCGTTGCTTGGTAAATCATACATTATTACTAGTGGTTTTCTTTGTTTTGGAAGTTCACATTTAAATTTTTCTTTTATTTTTTCATTATTTTTTATTTTTTCAATGTCTTCTAGTGTTGGAGTTTCAATTATTAATACTCTTCCTGATGTTCTCATTTTGTTTATTTTTAATTTATTTTTTTCTGGATTTAGAACTTTCGTAAGTTCTTCTTGTACTTTTCTTCCAGTTTGTGCTGTTTCACTTGTTATAAAAAGAGTGTTTATTTGTTTTTGTGTCTCTATTAGTTTTTGATTTTCAGTTTTATTATTTATTGGTTTTGATGTTATTGCAGCATATGTTTGTTTCGTTTCTTGTATTTGTGTTATTTTTCTTAATTTTTCATATTCTATTCTTTGTCTATTATTTTCTTCTTTTAATATTTTTATTTGTCCTTCCATATTTCCATATTCCATTGATAATAACATTATTCTATTTTTTAAATCATCTTTTCCTATTTTACTTAATCTTTTACCTATTTCCATTTCACCTTCAATGAAGTCAAGTAAGTCTTTAATTTTTGTTTTAGTATTATCAATATTTTCATTCAAATTTATATTTAATTCAGTATTATTTATATTATTATCTACAATACTATTATCAATATTTCATTATTATTATTTTGAGATAAGGTATTAATACTAATTCTAAAACTATTTTCAATTATGTCATCTATTTGAGATGAATTACCTACAAAAGAAGTAATTTTCTTTTTATCTCCCATTTTTTCCACTTTTTTACCTACAATTTCTTCAGTGTGCTCTTAGCCCTACCACTGAGCTTATCGTAGGAGGACCCCGACTTATGGCAGTGGAGTGGTTGCCCGCCCCTAACCACTTGGAGGTGGCAGGAGTACTAACTACTAACACTAAAGAAATACAGGATACATACACAGATGTTCTTACCAAAATAAATAGAAGTGTTCTAACCTATTTGAATTTGGATGCCTGTTATAAAATCCTCCTCCATGGGGTTAACGTTTATATATATTACAACTAGTTGATGGGATCATCAAGGAGAGTTCGTTTCACACTTTCGTATGATTTGAGACCGTTAACGGGATTCTCTTAACGGGATATCAACAGATTTTATTAAAGTTTTGACGTCTATTTGTGTCACTTCTTCAGTAAGAGCTTCACTGATTTCTTGAACACTAACAATTTTTACCTTTATCTGGATATAAATGTAATCCTTTATATTATGGTCAATTAAATCATTAAAAAAAGAATGTGTGTGTACTTTGTACGCACGTAAGAAGTTATACTTCTATTATATGATTATATGATTTTAAACGAAATTAATATACTTTTTATTTATATTTTATTTAAATATTAAATTAATTTATACTTAATACTTCTCAAACATTTTTATTAAAACAGTGCCAAAAATTAAAATAATAAAAAAATAAAACACACACAAACACATTAAAAATGCCACAAATGATTTCTGAACATTAATTGTCGGAAAATTTTTTAACTAAATACGTATTTTCTGAAAATAAAATTATATAATAAATATACTTACAATCATAAAATATATAAAAAAAATAAAAAAATAAAAGTTTCTATTGGGATTCGAACCAACTTACCACGCGGCTGGTATTTGCGTTGTATTGGGATTCACTCGCATTAAAACTGCGCCACAGTAACAGCTTGTCATTATGTGCGAAGATCGTCTAACTAAACAGATTAACCTTTTGACATTTTTAACTTATGTAAATCAAATTATTTTGATTTTGAATTGGAATGATTTAGAATTGAAAAAATACAACAAAACATAGGGTAAGAAGACAATATGTTAGGTGAATATTGATAGAAATTTTGATGGTAATCAAATTATGTAAAAAAAAGTATTACATACTACTTATGTATTTTGGTAGGTTCAAGGTAGGTATCGGAGCCCGTATAACGACTAATAAATTTCGCAATCACTTGCGTCGTGGAAAGTGGCTATGTTCAAATATCATAACAAAATTTGATCAACTATTTATAAAACACTTACCAGTGAAAGATTCTTTAGCTTTGAATAAGCGAGATCTGCGGCACTCATACTAGGCACAGTTTGATGAGCTTTCACATTGGCATGCAACAATCATCTCTTCTATGTAAATAAGTCCAAAAATATAATATGAAAACTATTTAAAAAGGCAGTATAACCATTAACTAAGTTTTTGTTTGTTGTTTCTCTTCCTACAAATTTTAAAACGCAACAAGCATACATTATAACCAAACACAGTCCCACAGCTGTGCCACAGCTGCCATATTGGATAATTTTTGTCATGTCATTTGAACATCCAATCAGAACAAAGTTATAATGCGCATGCGCCCGGTCGCTAGGTTTTCCCATATAAAATTTCACCGTCATTACGCCCGTAAAGAAGTATAACTTCAAAAAGGATACTAAAGGAGACCAAATAAAGATTTTGATATCTATGTTTATCACCATGTACTAATATAGTTTTCTTTCAGTGAGGAATTGACTATTTCTTTGCGTAATAATAATTACTATATATATTTCGATATAAATATATTCTCTTGCACCTTTACAGCTTCCAAAATAACTAAAAAATCAATTTTCTTCTAAAAAACTTTGATAAGTACTTCGACGTCAATTTGACATAATTTTCTAATTGAGTTTAGAGTGGACAGAAAAAATAATAAATAGTACAAAAATACTTAAAAATAGACTAAATACAATAGGGGGTCCATGGCCCCGTTAATCCCTCTCTGTATCCGCGCCTAGTAACTACTATACCTAATATTTTGATATTTTGAACAATTTAAGAGATATTTCAGACAATCGATAAAATACTTTAATTGTTTTAATAATTCATAGAGGAAATATAACAAAAAATATGTGATGTGAAAATACTAAATCCCTTAAAAGCAGCTCTTTTGGATATTAAATTTACCTACAAAACGAGTATGCTTTTTCACGAGGTAGGATTTCGTGTGAAGTCGAAAACCCGATATTTTTGTTTTTTTGCGTCTATTGTGCGCCCGGCCCGAAATTTTACAGATGAACTGAACTCATATTATGTATAAACTAGTTAGGCCGTACTAAATCCATAGAATAGTATAATTTTATACTAATACTATTAATATACTATACTATACTACGGCACTTTTATTTAGAACTTTTAACCAGAAATGATTTTCTGAGTCACGTCGAATAATATATCGCTTAAACTATTTTAGTGAGTTTAAATCGGTACTTCTATTTACTACTCAAAAACCTTATTTTTGAGGTCAAAATTCTCCCGTTTTCCGTACAAACTCGTACCTTTAAACAAATCCGAAAGTACGCCACTGACAGTCGAAATCGGCAAAAACAAATCGCAAAAATTCAAAAAGCTCAAACCTCATATTGCCCTCCCACGCCTATACCAAACTCTCACCCCTTAAAAATATGAAAATACGCCACTGACAGGGTCGAGATCAGCAAAATCAAATTGCAAAAAATTCATAAAGATTAAGTCCAAAAATGCAAACCTCATATTGCCCTCCCAGGCGTATCCATAACTCGCACCCCTTAAAAAATCCGAAACCACGCCACTGTCAGGGTTAAAATCGACACAAAAAATTCGCAAAAAATTCAAAAAGCCTAAGACCAAAAGTACGAACCTCATATTACCATCCCCACACCTATTCAAAACTCACACCCCTTAAAAAATACGAAAGTACGCCCATGAAAGGGCTAAAATCGGCATAAAAAATTCTCGAAGAATTTTAAAAGCCTAAGTCCAGAAGCACCTACCTCATATTGCTACTTACACACCTATACAAAACCCGTGCCCCTTAAAAAATCCGAAACGACGTCACTGACAGGGTTAAAACGGGCACGAAAAATTCGCAAAAAAATTGAAAAAGTTTAAGCCCAAAAGCACAAACCTCATATTACCATCCCCATATCTATTCAAAACCACGCACCCCTTAAAAAAACGAAAGTATGCCCATGACATGGCTAAAATCGGCACAAAAAGTTCTCGAAGAATTTTAAAAGCCTAAGTCCAGAAGCACAAATCTCATATTGCTACTTACACACCAATACAAATCTCGCACCCCTTAAAAAATCCGGAACGACGCCACTGACCGGGTTAAACCGGGCACGAAAAATTCGCAAAAAAATCAAAAAGCTTTTCGACAAGCACAAATACCATTTTTTATTTTGTTTTTAATCTCAAGCCTATGCAAAACTCGCACCCCTAAAAAATCCGTAACCACGCCACTGACAGAGTTAAAATTGACATGAAAAATTCTCAAAAAATTCAAAAAGCTTAAGTTGAGAAGCACATACCTCATATTGCTACTTACACACGTATACAAAAGTAGCTCCCCTAAAAAAATCCGTAACGACGCCACTGACAGGGTTTAAACCGGCATGAAAAATTCGCAAAAAATCCAAAAAGCTTGTCCAAAAGCACAAATCTCATTTTGTGATTTTTTTTCTAAATTTCACGCCTATGCAAAATTCGCACCCCTAAAAAATCCGCAACCACGCCACTGACCGAGTTAAAATCGACACGAACAATTCGCAAAAAATTCAATTAACTTAAGTCCAAAAGCACCAATCTCATTTTCCAATTTTGTTGAAATTATCGCCATTTACCCCCCTTTTTTCTCCCCATGGATGCGCCACTGATCGAAACTCGATTTTTCGTATCCGCTACGTCAAAACATTTACAACGGTAAAAATTTGACCGAAATCGAAGCCATAGAGGCGGAGCTATATCATTTTTTCTGTTTTTTTTTTATTTTTTTTATTTTTAATTTTTTTTTGACATTTCCCACCAAAAATTGAAAATTTTATAAAACGTATATTTTCGTCTCGTCGATGCGCAAATTTTGATGTATCGTGCGATTCGATACGTTTCGCCGTAATGGCGCAACAGGGACGTGAAGTCAAAAAGTTGACCCCATTTTGGTAGCCACCCCCACCCTTACCGTAGGGGTGGGAAAAAAAAGAGAAGTTTTCGTAAGTATGGGAACTGTGAAATATTTGGGCTATGGTGGAAATCTTACAAAAGTTTGAAAACTCTGGGCACACGAGGGACGACATCGTCATTTTTGGCCATTTCATCAAAATTTCCCCTTTACGAATTTTTTGTGCCGCCCCTGTTCGATCTAGCGACACCAGTCGAAAATCACATTTATTCCTAACAATTAGCGTCAAAATTCGCTAAGATTATATCACATACGACCAACCCATCCCCCACCCCTATAAAAAACTCGCTCCCCTTAGAAAAAAAGAAAGTACGCCTATAAGAGGGATAAACATCCCACCAAAAAATTGCAAAAAATTTAGAAAGCTTAAGTTCAAACACACAAACCTCCCCGGTCAAAAACACCCGATTTACGTCCATCTGAATTTTTTTTTCAACTTTTTTACCCTTTTTTCTTCAACCCGCAAGTTCGAGAATTTTTTGTGACGCCCCTGTTCCAGCTAGCGTCCCCGGGTTAAAAGTGACACTTTTTCCTAACCCTTGGCTTTAAAACCCAATGAAATTTTTTCGCCTTGGACAATCTCACCCCCCACCCCTAAGCAAAACTCGTACCCCTTAAAAAATCCGAAAGCACGCCCCTGGCCGAACCCAAATCCCCATCAAAAATCATCGAAAAATTCAAAAAGCTTAACCCCAAAAACCACAAATCTCTCCACCTCGTACTTCCGGAGCTACAAAAACGCCCCAATTTGAATTAGTATATAGACTAGTTAGGCCGTACTAAATCCATAGAATAGTATAATTTTATAATGTACTATACTCTATACTAATATACTATACTATAATACGGCACTTATGGTTAGAACTTGTTAACCAGAAATGATTTGCTAAGACACGTCGAATAATATATCGCTTATACTATTTCAGTGAATTTAAAACGGTACCTCTATTTACTACTCAAAAACCTTTTTGTTAGGTCAAAATTCTCACGTTTTCCGTACAAACTCGCACCCCTTAACAAATACGAAAGTACGTCACTGACAAGAGTCGAAATCGGTAAAAACAAATCGCAAAAAATTCAAAAAGCTCAAGTCCAAAACCACAAGCCTTATATTGCTCTCCCATGCATATACAAAACTTGCACCCCTTAAAAATACGCCACTGACAGGGTCGAAATCGGCAAAATCGAATCGCAAAAAATTCATAAACATTAAGTAAAAAATTGCAAACCTCATATTGCCCTCCCACGCGTATCCAAAACTCGCAGCCCTTAAAAAATCCGAAACCACGCCACTGTCAGGGTTAAAATCGACACAAAAATTAGAAAAAAATTAAAAAAGCTTAAGGCCAAAAGTACATTATATTGCCATCCCCACACCTATTCAAAACTCGTACCCCTTAAAAAATACGAAAGTACGCCCATGACAGGGCTAAAATAGACACAAAACATTCTCAATGTATTTTAAAAGGTCAGGTCCAGAAGCACAAACCGCATATTGCTACGTTCATACCTATACAAAACTGACACCCCTTAAAAAATCCGAAACGACGCCACTGACAGGATTAAAACGGGCACGAAAAATTGGCAAAAAATTCAAAAAGCTTTTCCAAAAGCACAAATCTCATTTTTTATTTTTTTTTAATTTCACGCCCATACAAAACTGACACCCTTTAAAAAATCCGTGACCACGCCACTGACAGAGATAAATTTGACACGAAAAATTCACAAATAATTCAAAAAACTTAAGTCCAAAAGCACAAACCTCATATTACCATCCCCATATCTATTCAAAATTCGCACCCTTTAAAAAAACGAAAGTACGCCCATGACAAGGTTAAAATCGGCACAAAAAATTCTAAAAAAAATTTAGAAGCTTAAGTCCAGACGCATTAACCTCATATTGCTAGTTACACACCTATACAAAACACTCTCCCCTTAAAAAATCCGAAACGACGCCACTGACAGGGTTAAAACCGGCACGAAAAAATGGCAAAAAATTCAAAAATCTTGTCCAAAGCACAAAACTCATTTTTTATTTTTGTTTTTTTAATTTCACGCCTTTGCCAAATTTGCACCCCTAAAAAATCCGTAACCACGCCACTGACATAATTAAAAATGACACGAAAAACTCGAAACAAATGCAAAAAGCTTAAGTCCAAAAACACCAACCTTATTCTGTGGTTTTGTTGAAAATATCGCCATTTTAACCCCCTTTTTCCCCCCATGGATGCGCCACTGATTGAAACTTGGTTTTTCGAATCAGCCACATCAAACCATTTACAACACTAAAAGTTTGGCCAAAATCGAAGCCATAGGGGCGGAGCTATGCCATTTTTTCTGTTTTTTTTTTATTTTTTTATTTTTATTTTTTTTTGACATTTCTCATCAAAAATTGAAAATTTCAAAAAACTCGTATTTTTCGTCTCGTAGATGCGCAAATTTTGATGCCTCGCGTGATTCGATACATTTCGCCGTAAGGGCGCTACTGGGGCGTGAAGTCAAAAAGTTGACCCTACTTTGGTAGGCCCCCCCCACCCTTAACTTAGGGGTTGGAAAAAAAAAGAGAAGCTTTCGTAAGTATGGGAACTGTGAAATATTTGGGACGTGGCGGGAATTTTACTAAAATTTGAAAAATGTGGCTACACGAGGGACGACACTGTCATTTTTGGCCATTTCTTCAAAATTTCCCCTTTGGGAATTTTTTGTGCCGCCCCTGTTCGATCTAGCGGCTCCAGTCAAAAATCATATTTATTTCTAACGCTTAGCATCCAAACGCGCTAAAAGTATAGCGCATACGACCAACCCACCCCCCACCCCTATAAAAAACTCGCTCCCCTTAAAAAAAAGGAAAGTACGCTCCTGGGAGGGATAAACATTCCACCAAAAAATCGCAAAAAATTGAGAAAGCTTAAGTTCAAAAACACAACATTCTTCTTTTAAATCCACCCGATTTACGTCCATCTGAATTTTTTTTTCAACTTTTTTACCCTTTTTTTCTTCAACCCGCAAGTTCGCGATTTTTTTGCGACGCCCCTGTACGAGCTAGTCTCCCCGGGCTAAAAGTGACACTTATTCCTAACCCTTGGCTTTAAAACCCAATGAAATTTTTTCGCCTTAGACAATCTCACCCCCCACTCCTAAGCAAAACTCGTACCCCTTAAAAAATCCGAAAGCACGCCCCTGACCGAATCCAAATCCCACCAAAAATCATCGAAAAATTCAAAAAGCTTAACCCCAAAAACCACAAATCTCTCCACCTCGTACTTCCGGAGCTACAAAAACGCCCCAATTTGAATTAGTATATAGACTAGTTAGGCCGTACTAAATCCATAGAATACTATAATTTTATACTAATACTATACTCTAATATATTATACTATACAATACTACGGCACTTTCCTTTAGAACTTTTTAACCAGAAATGATTTTCTAAGGCACGCCGAATAATATATCGCTTATACTATTTTAGTGAGTTTAAAACGGTACTTCCATTTACTACTCAAAAACCTTATTTTTTAGGTCAAAATTCTCACGTTTTCCGTACAAACTCGCACCCTTAAACAAATACGAAAGTACGCCACTGACAGAGTCGAAATCGGCAAAATAAAATCGCAAAAAATTCATAAAAATTAAGTGCAAAAGTGCAAACCTCATATTGCCATCCAACGCGTATCCAAAACTCGCACCCCTTAAAAAATCCGAAATCACGCCACTGTCAGGGTTAAAATCGACACAAAAAAACAAAAAAAATTCAAAATGCTTCAGCCCAAAAGTACAACCTCATATTGCCATCCCCACAGCTATTCAAAACTCGCACCCCTTAAGAAATACGAAAGTACGCCCATGAAAGGGCTAAAATCGACACAAATAATTCTCAAAAAATTTTAAAAGCCTAAGTCCAGAACAACCGACCTCACATTGCTACTTACACACCTATACAAAACCCGCACCTCTTAAAAAATCCGAAACAACGCCACTGACAAGGTTAAAACGAGCACGAAAAATTCGCAAAAAAATAATAAAGTTTAAGTCCAAAAGCAAAACTTCATATTACCATCCCCATATCTATTCAAAACTCGCACCCCTTAAGAAAACGAAAGTACGCCTATGACAAGGTTAAAATCGGCACAAAAAATTCTCAAAAAATTTTAGAAGCTTAAGTCCAGACGCATTAACCTCATATTGCTAGTTACACACCTATACAAAACACGCTCCCCTTAAAAAATCCGAAACGACGCCACTGACAGGGTTAAAACCGGCACGAAAAAATGGCAAAAAATTAAAAAAGCTTGTCCAAAGCACAAAACTCATTTTTTATTTTTGTTTTTTTAATTTCACGCCTTTGCCAAATTTGCACCCCTAAAAAATCCGTAACCACGCCACTGACATAATTAAAAATGACACGAAAAACTCGAAAAAAATTCAAAAAGCTTAAGTCCAAAAACACCAACCTTATTCTGTGGTTTTGCTGAAAATATCGCCATTTTAACCCCCTTTTTCCCCCCATGGATGCGCCACTGATTGAAACTTGGTTTTTCGAATCAGCCACATCAAACCATTTACAACACTAAAAGTTTGGCAAAAATCGAAGCCATAGGGGCGGAGCTATGCCATTTTTTCTGTTTTTTTTTATTTTTTTTATTTTTATTTTTTTTTGACATTTCTCATCAAAAATTGAAAATTTCAAAAAACTCGTATTTTTCGTCTCGTCGATGCGCAAATTTTGATGCCTCGCGTGATTCAATACATTTCGCCATAAGGGCGCTACTGGGGCGTGAAGTCAAAAAGTTGACCCCACTTTGGTAGGCCCCCCCACCCTTAACTTAGGGGTTGGAAAAAAAAGAGAAGCTTTCGTAAGTATGGGAACTGTGAAATATTTGGGACGTGGCGGGAATTTTACTAAAATTTGAAAACTGTGGCTACACGAGGGACGACACTGTCATTTTTGGCCATTTCATCAAAATTTCCCCTTTGGGAATTTTTTGTGCCGCCCCTGTTCGATCTAGCGGCTCCAGTCAAAAATCATATTTATTTCTAACGCTTAGCATCCAAACGCGCTAAAAGTATAGCGCATACGACCAACCCACCCCCCACCCCTATAAAAAACTCGCTCCCCTTAAAAAAAAGGAAAGTACGCTCCTGGCAGGGATAAACATTCCACCAAAAAATCGCAAAAAATTGAGAAAGCTTAAGTTCAAAAACACAACATTCTTCTTTTAAATCCACCCGATTTACGTCCATCTGAATTTTTTTTTCAACTTTTTTACCCTTTTTTTCTTCAACCCGCAAGTTCGCGATTTTTTTGCGACGCCCCTGTACGAGCTAGCCTCCCCGGGCTAAAAGTGACACTTATTCCCAACCCTTGGCTTTAACACCCAATGAAATTTTTTCGCCGTAGACAATCTCACTCCCAACCCCTAAGCAAAACTCGTACCCCTTAAAAAATCCGAAAGCACGCCCCTGGCCGAACCCAAATCCCCATCAAAAATCATCGAAAAATTCAAAAAGCTTAACCCCAAAAACCACAAATCTCTCCACCTCGTACTTCCGGAGCTACAAAAACACCCCAATTTGAATTAGTATATAGATAGTTAGGCCGTACTAAATCCATAGAATACTATAATTTGATACTAATACTATACTCTAATATACTATACTATACTATGGCACTTTTGTTTATAACTTTTTAACCAGAAATGATTTTCTAAGTCACGTCGAATAATATATCGCTTATACTATTTTAGTGTGCTTAAAACGGTACTTCTATTCACTACTCAAAAACCTGATTTTTAAGGTCAAAATTCTCACGTTTTCCGTGCAAACTCGTACCTTTAAACAAATACGAAAGTACGCCACTGACAGGGTCGAAATCGGCAAAATCAAATCGCAAAAAATTCATAAAGATTAAGTCCAAAAGTGCAAACCTCATATTGCCCTCCCACACGTATTCATAACTCGCACCACTTAAAAAATCCGAAAGCACGCCACTGTCAGGGTTAAAATCGACACAAAAAATTCGCAAAAAATTACAAAAACCCAAGGCCAAAAGTACAAACCTCATATTGCCATCCCCACACTTATTCAAAACACGCACCCCTTAAAAAATACGAAAGTACGCCCATGTAAGGGTTAAAATCGGCATAAAAAATTCTCAAAAAATTTTAAAAGCCCAATTCCAGAAGCACCGACCTCAAATTGCTACTTACACACCAATACAAAACCCGCGCCCCTTAAAAAATCTGAAACGACGTCACTGACAGGGTTAAAACGAGCACAAAAAATTGGCAAAAAAATTGAAAGTTTAAGTCCAAAAGCACAAACCTCATATTACCATCCCCATATCTATTCAAAACCCCGTACCCCTTAAAAAAACGAAAGTACGCCCATGACATTGCTAGAATCGACACAAAAAACTCTTGAAGAATTTTAAAAGCCTAAGTCCAGAAGCACAAACCTCACAATCCTAAGTCCAGAAGCACCGACCTCATATTGCTAATTACATACCTATACAAAACTCGCGCCCCTTAAAAAATCCGAAACGACGCCACTGTCAGGGTTAAAATCGACACAAAAATTAGAAAAAAATTAAAAAAGCTTAAGGCCAAAAGTACATTATTGCCATCCCCACACCTATTCAAAACTCGTACCCCTTAAAAAATACGAAAGTACGCCCATGACAGGGCTAAAATAGACACAAAACATTCTCAATATATTTTAAAAGGTCAGGTCCAGAAGCACAAACCGCATATTGCTACGTTCATACCTATACAAAACTGACACCCCTTAAAAAATCCGAAACGACGCCACTGACAGGGTTAAAACGGGCACGAAAAATTGGCAAAAAATTCAAAAAGCTTTTCCAAAAGCACAAATCTCATTTTTTACTTTTTTTTTTTAATTTCACGCCCATACAAAACTGACACCCTTTAAAAAATCCGCGACCACGCCACTGACAGAGATAAATTTGACACGAAAAATTCACAAATAATTCAAAAAACTTAAGTCCAAAAGCACAAACCTGATATTACCATCCCCATATCTATTCAAAATCCGCACCCCTTAAAAAATCGAAAGTACGCCCATGACAAGGTTAAAATCGGCACAAAAAATTCTAAAAAAATTTTAGAAGCTTAAGTCCAGACGCATTAACCTCATATTGCTAGTTACACACCTATACAAAACACTCTCCCCTTAAAAAATCCGAAACGACGCCACTGACAGGGTTAAAACCGGCACGAAAAAATGGCAAAAAATTCAAAAATCTTGTCCAAAGCACAAAACTCATTTTTTATTTTTGTTTTTTTAATTTCACGCCTTTGCCAAATTTGCACCCCTAAAAAATCCGTAACCACGCCACTGACATAATTAAAAATGACACGAAAAACTCGAAGAAAATTCAAAAAGCTTAAGTCCAAAAACACCAACCTTATTCTGTGGTTTTGTTGAAAATATCGCCATTTTAACCCCCTTTTTCCCCCCATAGATGCGCCACTGATTGAAACTTGGTTTTTCGAATCAGCCACATCAAACCATTTACAACACTAAAAGTTTGGCCAAAATCGAAGCCATAGGGGCGGAGCTATGCCATTTTTTCTGTTTTTTTTTTTATTTTTTTTATTTTTATTTTTTTTTTGACATTTCTCATCAAAAATTGAAAATTTCAAAAAACTCTTATTTTTCGTCTCGTCGATGCGCAAATTTTGATGCCTCGCGTGATTCGATACATTTCGCCATAAGGGCGCTACTGGGGCGTGAAGTCAAAAAGTTGACCCCACTTTGGTAGGCCCCCCCACCCTTAACTTAGGGGTTGGAAAAAAAAGAGAAGCTTTCGTAAGTATGGGAACTGTGAAATATTTGGGACGTGGCGGGAATTTTACTAAAATTTGAAAACTGTGGCTACACGAGGGACGACACTGTCATTTTTGGCCATTTCATCAAAATTTCCCCTTTGGGAATTTTTTGTGCCGCCCCTGTTCGATCTAGCGGCTCCAGTCAAAAATCATATTTATTTCTGACGCTTAGCATCCAAACGCGCTAACAGTATAGCGCATACGACCAACCCACCCCCCACCCCTATAAAAAACTCGCTCCCCTTAAAAAAAAGGAAAGTACGCTCCTGGGAGGGATAAACATTCCACCAAAAAATCGCAAAAAATTGAGAAAGCTTAAGTTCAAAAACACAACATTCTTCTTTTAAATCCACCCGATTTACGTCCGTCTGAATTTTTTTTCAACTTTTTTACCCTTTTTTTCTTCAACTCGCAAGTTCGCGATTTTTTTGCGACGCCCCTGTACGAGCTAGCCTCACCGGGTCAAAAGTGACACTTATTCCCAACCCTTGGCTTTAAAACCCAAAGAAATTTTTTCGAATTAGACAATCTCACCCCCAACCCCTAAGCAAAACTCGTACCCCTTAAAAAATCCGAAAGCACGCCCCTGACCGAACCCAAATCCCCATCAAAAATCATCGAAAAATTCAAAAAGCTTAACCCCAAAAACCACAAATCTCTCCACCTCGTACTTCCGGAGCTACAAAAACGCCCCAATTTGAATTAGTATATAGACTAGTTAGGCCGTACTAAATCCATAGAATACTATAATTTTATACTAATACTATACTCTAATATACTATACTATACTACGGCACTTTCCTTTAGAACTTTTTAACCAGAAATGATTTTCTAAGGCACGTCGAATAATATATCGCTTATACTATTTTAGTGAGTTTAAAACGGTACTTCCATTTACTACTCAAAAACCTTATTTTTTAGGTCAAAATTCTCACGCTTTCCGTACAAACTCGCACCCTTAAATACGAAAGTACGCCACTGACAGAGTCGAAATCGGCAAAATCAAATCGCAAAAAATTCATAAAAATTAAGTCCAAAAGTGCAAACCTCATATTGCCCTCCCACGCGTATCCAAAACTCGCACCCCTTAAAAAATCCGAAATCACGCCACTGTCAGGGTTAAAATCGACACAAAAAAACACAAAAAATTCAAAATGCTTCAGCCCAAAAGTACAACCTCATATTGCCATCCCCACAGCTATTCAAAACTCGCACCCCTTAAAAAATACGAAAGTACGCCCATGAAAGGGCTAAAATCGACACAAATAATTCTCAAAAAATTTTAAAAGCCTAAGTCCAGAAGCACCGACCTCATATTGCTACTTACACACCTATACAAAACCCGCACCCCTTAAAAAATCTGAAACAACGCCACTGACAAGGTTAAAACGAGCACGAAAAATTCGCAAAACAATAATAAAGTTTAAGTCCAAAAGCAAAACCTCATATTACCATCCCCATATCTATTCAAAACTCGCACCCCTTAAGAAAACGAAAGTACGCCCATGACAAGGTTAAAATCGGCACAAAAAATTCTAAAAAAATTTTAGAAGCTTAAGTCCAGACGCATTAACCTCATATTGCTAGTTACACACCTATACAAAACACTCTCCCCTTAAAAAATCCGAAACGACGCCACTGACAGGGTTAAAACCTGCACGAAAAAATGGCAAAAAATTCAAAAATCTTGTCCAAAGCACAAAACTCATTTTTTATTTTTGTTTTTTTAATTTCACGCCTTTGCCAAATTTGCACCCCTAAAAAATCCGTAACCACGCCACTGACATAATTAAAAATGACACGAAAAACTCGAAAAAAATTCAAAAAGCTTAAGTCCAAAAACACCAACCTTATTTTGTGGTTTTGTTGAAAATATCGCCATTTTAACCCCCTTTTTCCCCCCATGGATGCGCCACTGATTGAAACTTGGTTTTTCGAATCAGCCACATCAAACCATTTACAACACTAAAAGTTTGGCCGAAATCGAAGCCATAGGGGCGGAGCTATGCCATTTTTTCTGTTTTTTTTTTTATTTTTTTATTTTTATTTTTTTTTGACATTTCTCATCAAAAATTGAAAATTTCAAAAACTCGTATTTTTCGTCTCGTCGATGCGCAAATTTTGATGCCTCGCGTGATTCGATACATTTCGCCGTAAGGGCGCTACTGGGGCGTGAAGTCAAAAAGTTGACCCCACTTTGGTAGGCCCCCCACCCTTAACTTAGGGGTTGGAAAAAAAGAGAAGCTTTCGTAAGTATGGGAACTGTGACATATTTGGGACGTGGCGGGAATTTTACTAAAATTTGAAAACTGTGGCTACACGAGGGACGACACTGTCATTTTTGGCCATTTCATCAAAATTTCCCCTTTGGGAATTTTTTGTGCCGCCCCTGTTCGATCTAGCGGCTCCAGTCAAAAATCATATTTATTTCTAACGCTTAGCATCCAAACGCGCTAAAAGTATAGCGCATACGACTAACCCACCCCCACCCTTTAAAAAACTCGCTCCCCTTAAAAAAAAGGAAAGTACGCTCCTGGGAGGGATAAACATTCCACCAAAAAATCGCAAAAAATTGAGAAAGCCTAAGTTCAAAAACACAACATTCTTCTTTTAAATCCACCCGATTTACGTCCATCTGAATTTTTTTTTCAACTTTTTTACCTTTTTTTTCTTCAACCCGCAAGTTCGCGATTTATTTGCGACGCCCCTGTACGAGCTAGCCTCCCCGGGCTAAAAGTGACACTTATTCCCAACCCTTGGCTTTAAAACCCAATGAAATTTTTTCGCCGTAGACAATCTCACCCCCAACCCCTAAGCAAAACTCGTACCCCTTAAAAAATCCGAAAGCACGCCCTTGGCCGAACCCAAATCCCCATCAAAAATCATCTAATAATTCAAAAAGCTTAACCCCAAAAACCACAAATCTCTCCACCTCGTACTTCCGGAGCTACAAAAACGCCTTAATTTGAATTAGTATATAGACTAGTTAGGCCGTACTAAATCCATAGAATACTATAATTTTATACTAATACTATACTCTAATATACTATACTATACTATACTATACTATACTATACTATACTACGGCACTTTTGGTTAGAACTTTTTAACCAGAAATGATTTTCTAAGTCACGTCGAATAATATATCGCTTATACTATTTTAGTGAGTTTAAAACGGTACTTCTATTTACTACTCGAAAACCTTATTTTTAAGATCAAAATTCTCACGTTTTCCGTACCAACTCGTACCTTTAAACAAATACGAAAGTACGCCACTGACAGGGTCGAAATCGCAACTAATTCAAAAAGCTCAAGCCTCATATTACCCTCCCATGCCTATACCAAACTCGCTCCCCTTAAAAATAGGAAAATACGCCACTGACAGGGTCGAGATCAGCAAAATTAAATCGCAAAAAATTCATAAAGATTAAGTCCAAAAGTGCAAACCTCATATTGCCAAGAAAAGTGCAAACCTCATATTACCAAGTCCAAAAGTGCAAACCTCATATTGCCCTCCCATGCGTATCCATAACTCGCATCCCTTAAAAAATCCGAAACCACGCCACTGTCAGGGTTAAAATCAACACAAAAAATTCTCAAAAAATTCAAAAAGCCTAAGACCAAAAGTACAAACCTCGTATTACCATCCTCACACCTATTCAAAACTCGCACCCCTTAAAAAATACGAAAGTACGCCCATGAAAGGGCTAAAATCGGCATAAAAAATTCTCAAAAATTTTTAAAAGCCTAAGTTCAGAAGCACCGACCTCATATTGCTACTTACACGCCTATACAAAACCCGCGCCCCTTAAAAAAGTCGAAACGACGTCACTGACAGGGTTAAAACGGGCACGAAAAATTCGCAAAACAATTGAAAAAGTGTAAGTCCAAAAGCACAAACCTCATATTAGCATCCCCATATCTATTCAAAACCCCGCACCCCTTAAAAAAACGAAAGTACGCCCATGACATGGCTAAAATCGGCACAAAAAAAAATTCTCGAAGAATTTTAAAAGCCTAAGTCCAGGAGCACAAACCTCATATTGCTACTTACTCAGCAATACAAAACTCGCACCCCTTAAAAAATCCGAAACGACGCCACTGACAGGGTTAAACCGGGCACGAAAAATTCGCAAAAAAATCAAAAAGGTTTTCCTCAAGCACAAATACCATTTTGTATTTTGTTTTTAATCTCAAGCCTATGCAAAACTCGCACCCCTAAAAAAATCAGTAACCACGCCACTGACAGAGTTAAAATTGACATGAAAAATTCTCAAAAAATTCAAAAAGCTTAAGCTCAGAAGCACATACCTCATATTGCTACTTATACACCTATACAAAAGTAGCTCCCCTAAAAAAATCCGAAACGACGCCACTGACAGGGTTTAAACCGGCACGAAAAATTCGCAAAAAATTCAAAAAGCTTGTCCAAAAGCACAAATCTCATTTTGTGATTTTTTTTCCTAAATTTCACGCCCATGCAAAATTCGCACCCCTAAAAAATCCGCAACCACGCCACTGACCGAGTTAAAATCGACACGAAAAATTCGCAAAAAATTCAATTACCTTAAGTCCAAAAGCACCAATCTCATTTTGCGGTTTTGTTGAAAATATCGCCATTTTAACCCCCTTTTTCCCCCCATGGATGCGCCACTGATTGAAACTTGGTTTTTCGAATCAGCCACATCAAACCATTTACAACACTAAAAGTTGGGCCAAAATCGAAGCCATAGGGGCGGAGCTATGCCATTTTTTCTGTTTTTTTTTTATTTTTTTTATTTTTATTTTTTTTTGACATTTCTCATCAAAAATTGAAAATTTCAAAAAACTCGTATTTTTCGTCTCGTCGATACGCAAATTTTGATGCCTCGCGTGATTCGATACATTTCGCCATAAGGGCGCTACTGGGGCGTGAAGTCAAAAAGTTGACCCCATTTTGGTAGGTCCCCCCACCCTTAACTTAGGGGTTGGAAAAAAAAGAGAAGCTTTCGTAAGTATGGGAACTGTGAAATATTTGGGACGTGGCGGGAATTTTACTAAAATTTGAAAACTGTGGCTACACGAGGGACGACACTGTCATTTTTGGCCATTTCATCAAAATTTCCCCTTTGGGAATGTTTTGTGCCGCCCCTGTTCGATCTAGCGGCTCCAGTCAAAAACCATATTTATTTCTAACGGTTAGCATCCAAACGCGCTAAAAGTATAGCGCATACAACCAACCCACCCCCCACCCCTATAAAAAACCCGCTCCCCTTAAAAAAAGGAAAGTACGCTCCTGGGAGGGATAAACATTCCACCAAAAAATCGCAAAAAATTGAGAAAGCTTAAGTTCAAAAACACAACATTCTTCTTTTAAATCCACCCGATTTACGTCCATCTGAATTTTTTTTTCAACTTTTTTACCTTTTTTTTCTTCAACCCGCAAGTTCGCGATTTTTTTGCGACGCCCCTGTACGAGCTAGCCTCCCCGGGCTAAAAGTGACACTTATTCCCAACCCTTGGCTTTAAAACCCAATGAAATTTTTTCGCCGTAGACAATCTCACCCCCAACCCCTAAGCAAAACTCGTACCCCTTAAAAAATCCGAAAGCACGCCCCTGGCCGAACCCAAATCCCCATCAAAAATTATCGAAAAATTCAAAAAGCTTAACCCCAAAAACCACAAACAAATCGCAAAAAATTCAAAAAGCTCAAACCTCATATTGCCCTCCCACGCCTATACCAAACTCTCATCCCTTAAAAATATGAAAATACGCCACTGACAGGGTCGAGATTAGCAAAATCAAATTGCAAAAAATTCATAAAGATTAAGTCCAAAAATGCAAACCTCATATTGCCCTCCCAGGCGTATCCATAACTCGCACCCCTTAAAAAATCCGAAACCACGCCGCTGTCAGGGTTAAAATCGACACAAAAAATTCGCAAAAAATTCAAAAAGCCTAAGACCAAAAGTACGAACCTCATATTACCATCCCCACACCTATTCAAAACTCGCACCCCTTAAAAAATACGAAAGTAGGCCCATGAAAGGGCTAAAATCGGCATAAAAAATTCTCGAAGAATTTTAAAAGCCTAAGTCCAGAAGCACCGACCTCATATTGCTACTTACACACCTATACAAAACCCGTGCCCCTTAAAAAATCCGAAACGACGTCACTGACAGGGTTAAAACGGGCACGAAAAATTCGCAAAAAAATTGAAAAAGTTTAAGCCCAAAAGCACAAACCTCATATTACCATCCCCATATCTATTCAAAACCACGCACCCCTTAAAAAAACGAAAGTACGCCCATGACATGGCTAAAATCGGCACAAAAAATTCTCGAAGAATTTTAAAAGCCCAAGTCCAGAAGCACAAATCTCATATTGCTACTTACACACCAATACAAAACTCGCACCCCTTAAAAAATCCGAAACGACGCCACTGACCGGGTCAAACCGGGCCCGAAAAATTCGCAAAAAAATCAAAAAGCTTTTCGACAAGCACAAATACCATTTTTTATTTTGTTTTTAATCTCAAGCCTATGCAAAACTCGCACCCCTAAAAAATCCGTAACCACGCCACTGACAGAGTTAAAATTGACATGAAAAATTCTCAAAAAATTCAAAAAGCTTAAGTTGAGAAGCACATACCTCATATTGCTACTTACACACCTATACAAAAGTAGCTCCCCTAAAAAAATCCGTAACGACGCCACTGACAGGGTTTAAACCGGCACGAAAAATTCGCAAAAAATTCAAAAAGCTTGTCCAAAAGCACAAATCTCATTTTGTGATTTTTTTCTAAATTTCACGCCTATGCAAAATTCGCACCCCTAAAAAATCCGCAACCACGCCACTGACCGAGTTAAAATCGACACGAAAAATTCGCAAAAAATTCAATTAACCTAAGTCCAAAAGCACCAATCTCATTTTGCAATTTTGTTGAAATTATCGCCATTTACCCCCCTTTTTTCTCCCCATGGATGCGCCACTGATCGAAACTTGATTTTTCGTATCCGCTACGTCAAAACATTTACAACGGTAAAAATTTGACCGAAATCGAAGCCGTAGAGGCGGAGCTATATCATTTTTTCTGTTTTTTTTTATTTTTTTTATTTGTAATTTTTTTTTGACATTTCCCACCAAAAATTGAAAATTTTATAAAACGTGTATTTTTCGTCTCGTCGATACGCAAATTTTGATGTATCGTGCGATTCGATACGTTTCGCCGTAATGGCGCAACAGGGACGTGAAGTCAAAAAGTTGACCCCATTTTGGTAGCCACCCCCACCCTTACCGTAGGGGTGGGAAAAAAAAGAGAAGTTTTCGTAAGTATGGGAACTGTGAAATATTTGGGCTATGGTGGAAATCTTACAAAATTTTGAAAACTCTGGGCACACGAGGGACGACATCGTCATTTTTGGCCATTTCATCAAAATTTCCCCTTTACGAATTTTTTGTGCCGCCCCTGTTCGATCTAGCGACACCAGTCGAAAATCACATTTATTCCTAACAATTAGCGTCAAAATTCGCTAAAATTATATCACATACGACCAACCCATCCCCCACCCCTATAAAAAACTCGCTCCCCTTAGAAAAAAAGAAAGTACGCCTATGGGAGGGATAAACATCCCACCAAAAAATTGCAAAAAATTTAGAAAGCTTAAGTTCAAACACACAAACCTCCCCGGTCAAAAACACCCGATTTACGTCCATCTGAATATTTTTTTCAAATTTTTTACCCTTTTTTTCTTCAACCCGCAAGTTCGCGATTTTTTTTTGACGCCCCTGTATGAGCTAGCGTCACCGGGTCAAAAGTGACACTTATTCCTAACCCTTAGCTTTAAAACCCGATGAAATTTTTTCGCCTTAGACAATCTCACCCCCCACCCCTAAGCAAAACTCGCACCCCTTAAAAAATCCGAAAGCACGCCCCTGATCGAATCCAAATCCCCACCAAAAATCATCGAAAAATTCAAAAAGCTTAACCCAAAAAACACAAATGCCTCCACTTCGTACTTCCGGAGCTACAAAAACGCCCCAATTTGAATTAGTATATAGACTAGTTAGGTCGTACTAAATCCATAGAATAGTATAATTTTATACTAATACTATTAATATACTATACTATACTATACTACGGCACTTTTATTTAGAACTTTTTAACCAGAAATGATTTTCTAAGTCACGTCGAATAATATATCGCTTAAACTATTTTAGTTAGTTTAAATCGGTACTTCTGTTTACTACTCAAAAACCTTATTTTTGAGGTCAAAATTCTCTCGTTTTCCGTACAAACTCGTACCTTTAAACAAATACGAAAGTACGCCACTGACAGTCGAAATCGGCAAAAACAAATCGCAAAAAATTCAAAAAACTAAAACCTCATATTGCCCTCCCACGCCTATGCCAAACTCTCTACCCTTAAAAATATGAAAATACGCCACTGACAGGGTCGAGATTAGCAAAATCAAATTGCAAAAAATTCATAAAGATTAAGTCCAAAAATGCAAACCTCATATTGCCCATATCCATAACTCGCACCCCTTAAAAAATCCGAAACTACGCCGCTGTCAGGGTTAAAATCGACACAAAAAATTCGCAAAAAATTCAAAAAGCCTAAGACCAAAAGTACTAACCTCATATTACCATCCCCACACCTATCCAAAACTCGCACCCCTTAAAAAATACGAAAGTACGCCCATGAAAGGGCTAAAATCGGCATAAAAAATTCTCGAAGAATTTTAAAAGCCTAAGTCCAGAAGCACCGACCTCATATTGCTACTTACACACCTATACAAAACCCGTGCCCCTTAAAAAATCCGAAACGACGTCACTGACAGGGTTAAAACGGGCACGAAAAATTCGCAAAAAAATTGAAAAAGTTTAAGCCCAAAAGCACAAACCTCATATTACCATCCCCATATCTATTCAAAACCACGCACCCCTTAAAAAAACGAAAGTACGCCCATGACATGGCTAAAATCGGCACAAAAAATTCTCGAAGAATTTTAAAAGCCCAAGTCCAGAAGCACAAATCTCATATTGCTACTTACACACCAATACAAAACTCGCACCCCTTAAAAAATCCGAAACGACGCCACTGACCGGGTTAAACCGGGCCCGAAAAATTCGCAAAAAAATCAAAAAGCTTTTCGACAAGCACAAATACCATTTTTTATTTTGTTTTTAATCTCAAGCCTATGCAAAACTCGCACCCCTAAAAAATCCGTAACCACGCCACTGACAGTGTTAAAATTGACATGAAAAATTCTCAAAAAATTCAAAAAGCTTAAGTTGAGAAGCACATACCTCATATTGCTACTTACACACCTATACAAAAGTAGCTCCCCTAAAAAAATCCGTAACGACGCCACTGACAGGGTTTAAACCGGCACGAAAAATTCGCAAAAAATTCAAAAAGCTTGTCCAAAAGCACAAATCTCATTTTGTGATTTTTTTCTAAATTTCACGCCTATGCAAAATTCGCACCCCTAAAAAATCCGCAACCACGCCACTGACCGAGTTCAAATCGACACGAAAAATTCGCAAAAAATTCAATTAACCTAAGTCCAAAAGCACCAATCTCATTTTGCAATTTTGTTGAAATTATCGCTATTTACCCCCCTTTTTTCTCCCCATGGATGCGCCACTGATCTAAACTTGATTTTTCGTATCCGCTACGTCAAAACATTTACAACGGTAAAAATTTGACCGAAATCGAAGCCGTAGAGGCGGAGCTATATCATTTTTTCTGTTTTTTTTTTATTTTTTTTATTTTTAATTTTTTTTTGACATTTCCCACCAAAAATTGAAAATTTTATAAAACGTGTATTTTTCGTCTCGTCGATGCGCAAATTTTGATGTATCGTGCGATTCGATACGTTTCGCCGTAATGGCGCTACAGGGACGTGAAGTCAAAAAGTTGACCCCATTTTGGTAGCCACCCCCACCCTTACCGTAGGGGTGGGAAAAAAAAGAGAAGTTTTCGTAAGTATGGGAACTGTGAAATATTTGGGCTATGGTGGAAATCTTACAAAAGTTTGAAAACTCTGGGCACACGAGGGACGACATCGTCATTTTTGGCCATTTCATCAAAATTTCCCCTTTACGAATTTTTTGTGCCGCCCCTGTTCGATCTAGCGACACCAGTCGAAAATCACATTTATTCCTAATAATTAGCGTCAAAATTCGCTAAAATTATATCACATACGACCAACCCATCCCCCACCCCTATAAAAAACTCGCTCCCCTTAGAAAAAAAGAAAGTACGCCTATGGGAGGGATAAACATCCCACCAAAAAATTGCAAAAAATTTAGAAAGCTTAAGTTCAAACACACAAACCTCCCCGGTCAAAAACACCCGATTTACGTCCATATGAATATTTTTTTCAAATTTTTTACCCTTTTTTTCTTCAACCCGCAAGTTCGCGATTTTTTTTTGACGCCCCTGTATGAGCTAGCGTCACCGGGTCAAAAGTGACACTTATTCCTAACCCTTAGCTTTAAAACCCGATGAAATTTTTTCGCCTTAGACAATCTCACCCCCCACCCCTAAGCAAAACTCGCACCCCTTAAAAAATCCGAAAGCACGCCCCTGATCGAATCCAAATCCCCACCAAAAATCATCGAAAAATTCAAAAAGCTTAACCCAAAAAACACAAATCCCTCCACTTCGTACTTCCGGAGCTACAAAAACGCCCCAATTTGAATTAGTATATAGACTAGTTAGGCCGTACTAAATCCATAGAATAGTATAATTTTATACTAATACTATTAATATACTATACTATACTATACTACGGCACTTTTATTCAGAACTTTTTAACCAGAAATGATTTTCTAAGTCACGTCGAATAATATATCGCTTAAACTATTTTAGTTAGTTTAAATCGGTACTTCTGTTTACTACTCAAAAACCTTATTTTTGAGGTCAAAATTCTCTCGTTTTCCGTACAAACCCGTACCTTTAAACAAATACGAAAGTACGCCACTGACAGTCGAAATCGGCAAAAACAAATCGCAAAAAATTCAAAAAACTAAAACCTCATATTGCCCTCCCACGCCTATGCCAAACTCTCTACCCTTAAAAATATGAAAATACGCCACTGACAGGGTCGAGATTAGCAAAATCAAATTGCAAAAAATTCATAAAGATTAAGTCCAAAAATGCAAACCTCATATTGCCCATATCCATAACTCGCACCCCTTAAAAAATCCGAAACTACGCCGCTGTCAGGGTTAAAATCGACACAAAAAATTCGCAAAAAATTCAAAAAGCCTAAGACCAAAAGTACTAACCTCATATTACCATCCCCACACCTATCCAAAACTCGCACCCCTTAAAAAATACGAAAGTACGCCCATGAAAGGGCTAAAATCGGCATAAAAAATTCTCGAAGAATTTTAAAAGCCTAAGTCCAGAAGCACCGACCTCATATTGCTACTTACACACCTATACAAAACCCGTGCCCCTTAAAAAATCCGAAACGACGTCACTGACAGGGTTAAAACGGGCACGAAAAATTCGCAAAAAAATTGAAAAAGTTTAAGCCCAAAAGCACAAACCTCATATTACCATCCCCATATCTATTCAAAACCACGCACCCCTTAAAAAAACGAAAGTACGCCCATGACATGGCTAAAATCGGCACAAAAAATTCTCGAAGAATTTTAAAAGCCCAAGTCCAGAAGCACAAATCTCATATTGCTACTTACACACCAATACAAAACTCGCACCCCTTAAAAAATCCGAAACGACGCCACTGACCGGGTTAAACCGGGCCCGAAAAATTCGCAAAAAAATCAAAAAGCTTTTCGACAAGCACAAATACCATTTTTTATTTTGTTTTTAATCTCAAGCCTATGCAAAACTCGCACCCCTAAAAAATCCGTAACCACGCCACTGACAGTGTTAAAATTGACATGAAAAATTCTCAAAAAATTCAAAAAGCTTAAGTTGAGAAGCACATACCTCATATTGCTACTTACACACCTATACAAAAGTAGCTCCCCTAAAAAAATCCGTAACGACGCCACTGACAGGGTTTAAACCGGCACGAAAAATTCGCAAAAAATTCAAAAAGCTTGTCCAAAAGCACAAATCTCATTTTGTGATTTTTTTCTAAATTTCACGCCTATGCAAAATTCGCACCCCTAAAAAATCCGCAACCACGCCACTGACCGAGTTCAAATCGACACGAAAAATTCGCAAAAAATTCAATTAACCTAAGTCCAAAAGCACCAATCTCATTTTGCAATTTTGTTGAAATTATCGCTATTTACCCCCCTTTTTTCTCCCCATGGATGCGCCACTGATCTAAACTTGATTTTTCGTATCCGCTACGTCAAAACATTTACAACGGTAAAAATTTGACCGAAATCGAAGCCGTAGAGGCGGAGCTATATCATTTTTTCTGTTTTTTTTTTATTTTTTTTATTTTTAATTTTTTTTTGACATTTCCCACCAAAAATTGAAAATTTTATAAAACGTGTATTTTTCGTCTCGTCGATGCGCAAATTTTGATGTATCGTGCGATTCGATACGTTTCGCCGTAATGGCGCTACAGGGACGTGAAGTCAAAAAGTTGACCCCATTTTGGTAGCCACCCCCACCCTTACCGTAGGGGTGGGAAAAAAAAGAGAAGTTTTCGTAAGTATGGGAACTGTGAAATATTTGGGCTATGGTGGAAATCTTACAAAAGTTTGAAAACTCTGGGCACACGAGGGACGACATCGTCATTTTTGGCCATTTCATCAAAATTTCCCCTTTACGAATTTTTTGTGCCGCCCCTGTTCGATCTAGCGACACCAGTCGAAAATCACATTTATTCCTAATAATTAGCGTCAAAATTCGCTAAAATTATATCACATACGACCAACCCATCCCCCACCCCTATAAAAAACTCGCTCCCCTTAGAAAAAAAGAAAGTACGCCTATGGGAGGGATAAACATCCCACCAAAAAATTGCAAAAAATTTAGAAAGCTTAAGTTCAAACACACAAACCTCCCCGGTCAAAAACACCCGATTTACGTCCATATGAATATTTTTTTCAAATTTTTTACCCTTTTTTTCTTCAACCCGCAAGTTCGCGATTTTTTTTTGACGCCCCTGTATGAGCTAGCGTCACCGGGTCAAAAGTGACACTTATTCCTAACCCTTAGCTTTAAAACCCGATGAAATTTTTTCGCCTTAGACAATCTCACCCCCCACCCCTAAGCAAAACTCGCACCCCTTAAAAAATCCGAAAGCACGCCCCTGATCGAATCCAAATCCCCACCAAAAATCATCGAAAAATTCAAAAAGCTTAACCCAAAAAACACAAATCCCTCCACTTCGTACTTCCGGAGCTACAAAAACGCCCCAATTTGAATTAGTATATAGACTAGTTAGGCCGTACTAAATCCATAGAATAGTATAATTTTATACTAATACTATTAATATACTATACTATACTATACTACGGCACTTTTATTCAGAACTTTTTAACCAGAAATGATTTTCTAAGTCACGTCGAATAATATATCGCTTAAACTATTTTAGTTAGTTTAAATCGGTACTTCTGTTTACTACTCAAAAACCTTATTTTTGAGGTCAAAATTCTCTCGTTTTCCGTACAAACCCGTACCTTTAAACAAATACGAAAGTACGCCACTGACAGTCGAAATCGGCAAAAACAAATCGCAAAAAATTCAAAAAACTAAAACCTCATATTGCCCTCCCACGCCTATGCCAAACTCTCTACCCTTAAAAATATGAAAATACGCCACTGACAGGGTCGAGATTAGCAAAATCAAATTGCAAAAAATTCATAAAGATTAAGTCCAAAAATGCAAACCTCATATTGCCCATATCCATAACTCGCACCCCTTAAAAAATCCGAAACTACGCCGCTGTCAGGGTTAAAATCGACACAAAAAATTCGCAAAAAATTCAAAAAGCCTAAGACCAAAAGTACTAACCTCATATTACCATCCCCACACCTATCCAAAACTCGCACCCCTTAAAAAATACGAAAGTACGCCCATGAAAGGGCTAAAATCGGCATAAAAAATTCTCGAAGAATTTTAAAAGCCTAAGTCCAGAAGCACCGACCTCATATTGCTACTTACACACCTATACAAAACCCGTGCCCCTTAAAAAATCCGAAACGACGTCACTGACAGGGTTAAAACGGGCACGAAAAATTCGCAAAAAAATTGAAAAAGTTTAAGCCCAAAAGCACAAACCTCATATTACCATCCCCATATCTATTCAAAACCACGCACCCCTTAAAAAAACGAAAGTACGCCCATGACATGGCTAAAATCGGCACAAAAAATTCTCGAAGAATTTTAAAAGCCCAAGTCCAGAAGCACAAATCTCATATTGCTACTTACACACCAATACAAAACTCGCACCCCTTAAAAAATCCGAAACGACGCCACTGACCGGGTTAAACCGGGCCCGAAAAATTCGCAAAAAAATCAAAAAGCTTTTCGACAAGCACAAATACCATTTTTTATTTTGTTTTTAATCTCAAGCCTATGCAAAACTCGCACCCCTAAAAAATCCGTAACCACGCCACTGACAGTGTTAAAATTGACATGAAAAATTCTCAAAAAATTCAAAAAGCTTAAGTTGAGAAGCACATACCTCATATTGCTACTTACACACCTATACAAAAGTAGCTCCCCTAAAAAAATCCGTAACGACGCCACTGACAGGGTTTAAACCGGCACGAAAAATTCGCAAAAAATTCAAAAAGCTTGTCCAAAAGCACAAATCTCATTTTGTGATTTTTTTCTAAATTTCACGCCTATGCAAAATTCGCACCCCTAAAAAATCCGCAACCACGCCACTGACCGAGTTCAAATCGACACGAAAAATTCGCAAAAAATTCAATTAACCTAAGTCCAAAAGCACCAATCTCATTTTGCAATTTTGTTGAAATTATCGCTATTTACCCCCCTTTTTTCTCCCCATGGATGCGCCACTGATCTAAACTTGATTTTTCGTATCCGCTACGTCAAAACATTTACAACGGTAAAAATTTGACCGAAATCGAAGCCGTAGAGGCGGAGCTATATCATTTTTTCTGTTTTTTTTTTATTTTTTTTATTTTTAATTTTTTTTTGACATTTCCCACCAAAAATTGAAAATTTTATAAAACGTGTATTTTTCGTCTCGTCGATGCGCAAATTTTGATGTATCGTGCGATTCGATACGTTTCGCCGTAATGGCGCTACAGGGACGTGAAGTCAAAAAGTTGACCCCATTTTGGTAGCCACCCCCACCCTTACCGTAGGGGTGGGAAAAAAAAGAGAAGTTTTCGTAAGTATGGGAACTGTGAAATATTTGGGCTATGGTGGAAATCTTACAAAAGTTTGAAAACTCTGGGCACACGAGGGACGACATCGTCATTTTTGGCCATTTCATCAAAATTTCCCCTTTACGAATTTTTTGTGCCGCCCCTGTTCGATCTAGCGACACCAGTCGAAAATCACATTTATTCCTAATAATTAGCGTCAAAATTCGCTAAAATTATATCACATACGACCAACCCATCCCCCACCCCTATAAAAAACTCGCTCCCCTTAGAAAAAAAGAAAGTACGCCTATGGGAGGGATAAACATCCCACCAAAAAATTGCAAAAAATTTAGAAAGCTTAAGTTCAAACACACAAACCTCCCCGGTCAAAAACACCCGATTTACGTCCATATGAATATTTTTTTCAAATTTTTTACCCTTTTTTTCTTCAACCCGCAAGTTCGCGATTTTTTTTTGACGCCCCTGTATGAGCTAGCGTCACCGGGTCAAAAGTGACACTTATTCCTAACCCTTAGCTTTAAAACCCGATGAAATTTTTTCGCCTTAGACAATCTCACCCCCCACCCCTAAGCAAAACTCGCACCCCTTAAAAAATCCGAAAGCACGCCCCTGATCGAATCCAAATCCCCACCAAAAATCATCGAAAAATTCAAAAAGCTTAACCCAAAAAACACAAATCCCTCCACTTCGTACTTCCGGAGCTACAAAAACGCCCCAATTTGAATTAGCATATAGACTAGTTAGGCCGTACTAAATCCATAGAATAGTATAATTTTATAATGTACTACACTCTATACTAATATACTATACTATAATAAGACCCTTATGGTTAGAACTTGTTAACCAGAAATGATTTGCTAAGACACGTCGAATAATATATCGCTTATACTATTTCAGTGAATTTAAAACGGTACCTCTATTTACTACTCAAAAACCTTTTTGTTAGGTCAAAATTCTCACGTTTTCCGTACAAACTCGCACCCCTTAACAAATACGAAAGTACGCCACTGACAAGAGTCGAAATCGGTAAAAACAAATCGCAAAAAATTCAAAAAGCTCAAGTCCAAAACCACAAGCCTTATATTGCTCTCCCATGCATATACAAAACTTGCACCCCTTAAAAATACGCCACTGACAGGGTCGAAATCGGCAAAATCGAATCGCAAAAAATTCATAAACATTAAGTAAAAAATTGCAAACCTCATATTGCCCTCCCACGCGTATCCAAAACTCGCAGCCCTTAAAAAATCCGAAACCACGCCACTGTCAGGGTTAAAATCGACACAAAAATTAGAAAAAAATTAAAAAAGCTTAAGGCCAAAAGTACATTATATTGCCATCCCCACACCTATTCAAAACTCGTACCCCTTAAAAAATACGAAAGTACGCCCATGACAGGGCTAAAATAGACACAAAACATTCTCAATGTATTTTAAAAGGTCAGGTCCAGAAGCACAAACCGCATATTGCTACGTTCATACCTATACAAAACTGACACCCCTTAAAAAATCCGAAACGACGCCACTGACAGGGTTAAAACGGGCACGAAAAATTGGCAAAAAATTCAAAAAGCTTTTCCAAAAGCACAAATCTCATTTTTTATTTTTTTTTTAATTTCACGCCCATACAAAACTGACACCCTTTAAAAAATCCGTGACCACGCCACTGACAGAGATAAATTTGACACGAAAAATTCACAAATAATTCAAAAAACTTAAGTCCAAAAGCACAAACCTCATATTACCATCCCCATATCTATTCAAAATTCGCACCCTTTAAAAAAACGAAAGTACGCCCATGACAAGATTAAAATCGGCACAAAAAATTCTAAAAAAAATTTAGAAGCTTAAGTCCAGACGCATTAACCTCATATTGCTAGTTACACATCTATACAAAACACTCTCCCCTTAAAAAATCCTAAACGACGCCACTGACAGGGTTAAAACCGGCACGAAAAAATGGCAAAAAATTCAAAAATCTTGTCCAAAGCACAAAACTCATTTTTTATTTTTGTTTTTTTAATTTCACGCCTTTGCCAAATTTGCACCCCTAAAAAATCCGTAACCACGCCACTGACATAATTAAAAATGACACGAAAAACTCGAAAAAAATTCAAAAAGCTTAAGTCCAAAAACACCAACCTTATTCTGTGGTTTTGTTGAAAATATCGCCATTTTAACCCCCTTTTTCCTCCCATGGATGCGCCACTGATTGAAACTTGGTTTTTCGAATCAGCCACATCAAACCATTTACAACACTAAAAGTTTGGCCAAAATCGAAGCCATAGGGGCGGAGCTATGCCATTTTTTCTGTTTTTTTTTAATTTTTTTTTTTTTATTTTTTTTTTTGACATTTCTCATCAAAAATTGAAAATTTCAAAAAACTCGTATTTTTCGTCTCGTCGATGCGCAAATTTTGATGCCTCGCGTGATTCGATACATTTCGCCGTAAGGGCGCTACTGGGGCGTGAAGTCAAAAAGTTGACCCTACTTTGGTAGGCCCCCCCACCCTTAACTTAGGGGTTGGAAAAAAAAGAGAAGCTTTCGTAAGTATGGGAACTGTGAAATATTTGGGACGTGGCGGGAACTTTACTAAAATTTGAAAACTGTGGCTACACGAGGGACGACACTGTCATTTTTAGCCATTTCATCAAAATTTCCCCTTTGGGAATTTTTTGTGCCGCCCCTGTTCGATCTAGCGGCTCCAGTCAAAAATCATATTTATTTCTAGCGCTTAGCATCCAAACGCGCTAAAAGTATAGCGCATACGGCCAACCCACCCCCCACCCCTATAAAAAACTCGCTCCCCTTAAAAAAAAGGAAAGTACGCTCCTGGGAGGGATAAACATTCCACCAAAAAATCGCAAAAAATTGAGAAAGCTTAAGTTCAAAAACACAACATTCTTCTTTTAAATCCACCCGATTTACGTCCATCTGAATTTTTTTTTCAACTTTTTTACCCTTTTATTCTTCAACCCGCAAGTTCACGATTTTTTTGCGACGCCCCTGTACGAGCTAGCCTCCGCGGGCTAAAAGTGACACTTATTCCTAACCCTTGGCTTTAAAACCCAATGAAATTTTTTCGCCTTAGACAATCTCACCCCCCACTCCTAAGCAAAACTCGTACCCCTTAAAAAATCCGAAAGCACGCCCCTGACCGAATCCAAATCCCCACCAAAAATCATCGAAAAATTCAAAAAGCTTAACCCCAAAAACCACAAATCTCTCCACCTCGTACTTCCGGAGCTACAAAAACGCCCCAATTTGAATTAGTATATAGACTAGTTAGGCCGTACTCAATCCATAGAATACTATAATTTTATACTAATACTATGCTCTAATATACTATACTATACTATACTATACTATGGCACTTTTGTTTATAACTTTTTAACCAGAAATGATTTTCTAAGTCACGTCGAATAATATATCGCTTATACTATTTTAGTGTGTTTAAAACGGTACTTCTATTTACTACTCAAAAACCTTATTTTTAAGGTCAAAATTCTCACGTTTTCCGTACAAACTCGTACCTTTAAACAAATACGAAAGTACGCCACTGACAGGGTCGAAATCGGCAAAATCAAATCGCAAAAAATTCATAAAGATTAAGTTCAAAAGTGCAAACCTCATATTGCCCTCCCACACGTATTCATAACTCGCACCACTTAAAAAATCCGAAAGCACGCCACTGTCAGGGTTAAAATCGACACAAAAAAATCGCAAAAAATTCAAAAAGCCTAAGGCCAAAAGTACAAACCTCATATTGCCATCCCCACACCTATTCAAAACCCCCCACCCCTTAAAAAAGCGAAAGTACGCCCATGACATGGCTAAAATCGGCACAAAAAATTCTCAAAGAATTTTAAAAGCCTAACTCCAGAAGCACAAACCTCATACTGCTACTTACACACCCATACAAAACTGGCACCCCTTAAAAAATCCGAACGACGTCACTGACAGGGTTAAACCGGGCACGAAAAATTCGCAAAAAAATCAAAAAGCTTTTCCACAAGCAGAAATACCATTTTTTATTTTGTTTTTAATCTCACGCCTATGCAAAACTCGCACTTCTAAAAAAATCCGTAATCACGCCACTGACAGAGTTAAAATTTACATGAAAAATTGTCAAAAAATTCAAAAAGCTAAGTTCAGATGCACATACCTCATATTGCTACTTACACACCTATACAAAAGAAGCTCCGCTAAAAAAGTCCGAAACGACGCCACTGACAGGTTTTAAACCAGCACGAAAAATTCGCAAAAAATTCAAAAAGCTTGTCCAAAAGCACAAATCTCATTTTGTGATTTTTTTCCTAAATTTCACGCCTATGCAAAATTCGCACCCCTAAAAAATTTGCAACCACGCCACTGACAGAGTTAAAATCGACACGAAAAATTCGCAAAAAATTCAATTAACTTAAGTCCAAAAGCACCAATCTCATTTTGCGGTTTTGTTGAAAATATCGCCATTTCCCCCCCTTTTTTCTCCCCATGGATGCGCCACTGATTGAAACTTGATTTTTCGAATCCGCCACATCAAACCATTTACAACAATAAAAATTTGGCCAAAATCGAAGCCATAGGAGCGGAGCTATGTCATTTTTTTCTGTTTTTTTTTATTTTTTTTAATTTTCATTTTTTTTGACATTTCCTGTCAAAAATTGAAAATTTCGAAAAACACACATTTTTCGCCTCATCGATGCACAAATTTTGATGCCTCGCGCGACTCGATACGTTTTGCCATAAGGGCGCTACTGGGGCGTGAAGTCAAAAAAATGACCCCCATTTAGTAGCCACCCCCACCCTTACCGTAGGGGTGGCGAAAAAATAGAAGTTTTCGTAAGTATGGGAACTGTGAAATATTTGGGCTATGGTGGAAATCTTACAAAAGTTTGAAAACTCTGGTCACACGAGGGACGACATCGTGATTTTCGGCCATTTCATCAAAATTTCCCATTTAAGAATTGTTTGTGCCGCCTCTGTTCGATCTAGCGGCACCAGTCGAGAATCACATTTATTCCTAACGCTTATCGTCAAAACGCGCTAAAATTATATCAAATACGACCAACCCACTCCCCACCACTATAAAAAAACTCTCTCCCCTTAGAAAAAAAGAAAGTACGCCCCTGGGAGGGATAAACATTCCACCAAAAAATTGCAAAAAATAGAGAAACCTTAAGTTTAAACACACAAACCTCCCCGGTCAAAAACACCCGATTTACGTCCATCTGAATATTTTTTTTCAACTTTTTTACCCTTTTTTTCTTCAACCCGCAAGTTTGATAGTTTTGTGTGATGCCCCTCTTCGTGCTAGCAACCCCGGGTCAAAAGTGACACTTATTCCTAACCCTTGGCTTTAAAACCCAATGAAATTTTTTCGCCTTACACAATCTCACCCCCCACCCCTAAGCAAAACTCGTACCCCTTAAAAAATCCGAAGGCACGCCCCTGACCGAATCCAAATCCCCACCAAAAATCATCGAAAAATTCAAAAAGCTTAACCCTAAAAGCTCAAATCTACTCATTTACTACTCAAAAACCTTATTTTGGAGGTCAAAATTCTCACATTTTCCGTACAAACTCGCACCTCTTAACAAATACGAAGGTACGCCACTGACAAGAGTCGTAATGGGTAAAAACAAATCGCAAAAAATTCAAAAAGCTCAAGTCCAAAACCACAAACCTTATATTAATCTCCCATGCATATACAAAACGCACCCCTTAAAAATACGCAACTACGCCACTGACAATGTCGAAATCGGCAAAATCGAATCGCAAAAAATCCATAAAAATTAAGTCCAAAATTGCAAACCTCATTTTGCCCTCCCATGCGTATCCAAAACTCGCAGCCCTTAAAAAATACGAAAGTACGCCACTGACAGTCGAAAATCCGCAAAAACAAATCGCAAAAGATTCAAAAAGCTCAAACCTGAAAATACGCCACTGACAGGGTCGAAATCGGCAAAATCAAATCGCAAAAAATTCATAAAGATTAAGTCCAAAAGGGCAAACCTCATATTGCCCTCCCACGCGTATCCATAACACGCACCCCTTAAAAAATCCGAAACCACGCCACTGTCAGGATTAAAATCGACATAAAAAATTCACAAAAAGTTCAAAAAGCCTAAGGCCAAAAGTACCAACCTCATATTGCCATCCCCACACCTATCCAAAACTCGCACCCCTTAAAAAATACGAAAGTACGCCCATGAAAGGGCTAAAATCGGCATAAAAAATTCTCAAAAAATTTTAAAAGCCTAAGTCGAGAAGCACCGACCTCATATTGCTACTTACACACCTATACAAAACCCGCGCCCCTTAAAAAATTCGAAACGACGTCACTGACAGGGTTAAAACGGTCACGAGGAATTCGCAAAACATTGAAAAAGTTTAAGTCCAAAAGCACAAATCTCATATTACCATCCCCATATATATTCAAAACTACGCACCCCTTAAAAAAACGACAGTACGCCCATAACATGGCTAAAATCGGCACAAAAAATTTTCGAATAATTTTAAAAGCCTAAGTCCAGAAGCACAAACCTCATATTGCTACTTACACATCTGTACAAAACTCGCACCCCTTAAAAATCCGAAACGACGCCACTGACAGGGTTAAACCGGGCACGAAAAATTCGCAAAAAATCAAAAATCTTTTCCACAAGCACAAACACCATTTTTTATTTTGTTTTTAATCTCACGTCTATGCAAAACTCGCACCTATAAAAAATCCGTAACTACGCCACTGATAGGGTTTAAACCGGCACGAAAAATTCGCAAAAAATTCAAAAAGCTTGTCCAAAAGCACAAATCTCATTTTGTGATTTTTTTTCTAAATTTCACGCCTGTGAAATTCACACCTCTAAAAAACCACAACCAAGCCGCTGACCGAGTTAAAATCGACACGAAACATTCGCAAAAAATTCAATCACTTTAAGTCCAAAAGCACTAATCTCATTTTGCGGTTTTTTTGAAAATATCGCCATTTCCCCCCTTTCTTCTCCCCATGGATGCGCCACTGATTGAAACTTGTTTTTTCGAATCCGCTCTGTCAAACCATTTACAATAATAAAAGTTTGAGCAAAATCGAAGCCATAGGGGCGGAGCTATGTCATTTTTTTTATTTATATTTTAAATTTTTTTTTTGATATTTCCCACCGAAAATTGAAGATTTTAAAAAACGTATATTTTTCGTCTCATCGGCGCGGCGCGCAAATTTCAATACCTCGCGCAATTCGATACGTTTCGCCGTAAGGGCGCTACTGGGACGTGAAGTCAAAAAGTTGACACCACTTTGGTAGCCACCCCCACCCTTACCGTAGGGTTTGGAAAAAAATAGAAGTTTTCGTAAGTATGGGACCTGTGAAATATTTGGGCTTTGGTGGAAATCTTACAAAAGTTTGAAAACTCTGGGCACACAAGGGACGACATCGTCATTTTTGGCCATTTCATCAAAATTTCCCCTTTACGAATTTTTTGTGCCGCCCCTGTTCGATCTAGCGGCACCAGTCGAAAATCACATTTACTCCTGACGCTTATCGTCAAAACGCGCTAAAATTATATCACATACGACCAACCCACCTCCACCGCGTTATTCGCGTTCGACCAACCCGCTCCCCACCCCTATGAAAAACTCGCTCCCATTAAAAAAAAGAAAGTACGCCCCTGGGAGGGATAACCTCTGCACCACAAAATCTAAAAAAATTTAGAAAGCTTAAGTACAAACGCACAAACCTCTCCGGTCAAAAGCACCCGTTTCACGCCCATCAAATTTTTTTTAAATTTTTTCTGCAACCCGCAAGTTTGCAAACTTTTTGCGACGCCTCTGGTCGAGCTAGCGCACCCCGGACAAAAGTGACACTTATTCCTAACCCTCGGCTTTAAAACCCAATGAAATTTTTTCGCCTTCGGCAATCGCTCCCCACACCCCTAATCAAAACTCGTACCCCTTAAAAAATCCGAAAGCACGCCCCTGACCGATTCGAAATCCCCACCAAAAATCATCAAAGAATTCAAAAAGCTTAACTCGAAAAGCACAAATCTCCCCACCTCGTACTTCCGGAGCTACAAAATCGCCCCAATTTGAATTAGTATATACTATACTCCAATATACTATACGATACCATACTACGGCACTTTTGTTTAAAACTTTTTAACCAGAAATGATTTTTTAAGTCACGTCGAATAATATATCGCTTATACTATTTTAGTGAGTTTAAAACGGTACTTCTATTTACTACTCGAAAACCTTATTTTTTAGATCAAAATTCTCACGTTTTCAGTAAAAACTCGTACCTTTAAACAAATACGAAAGTACGCCACTGACAGAGTCGACATCGGCAAAAACAAATCGCAAAAAACTCCAACCTCATATTTCCCTCTCACGCCTATACCAAACTCGCTCCCCTTAAAAATACGAAAATACGCCACTGACAGGATCGAGATCAGCAAAATTAAATCGCAAAAATTCATAAAGATTAAGTCCAAAAGTGCAAACCTCATATTGCCCTCCCAGGCGTATCCATAACTCGCACCCCTTAAAAAATCCGATATCACGCCACTGTCAAGGTTAAAATCGACACAAAAAATTTGCAAAAAATTCAAAAAGCCTAAGACCAAAAGTACAAACCTCATATTACCATCCCACACCTAGTCAAAACTCGCACCCCTTAAAAAATACGAAAGTACGCCAATGAAAGGGCTAAAATCGGCATAAAAAATTCCCAAAATTTTTTAAAAGCCTAAGTCTTGAAGCACCGACCTCATATTGCCACTTACACGCCTATACAAAACCCGCGCCCCTTAAAAAATCCGAAACGACGTCACTGACAGGGTTAAAACGGGCACGAAAAATTCGCAAAAAAGTTGAAAAAGTTTAAGTCCAAAAGCACAAACCTCATATTAGCATCCCCATATCTATTCAAAACCCCGCACCCCTTAAAAAAAACGAAAGTACGCCCGTGACATGGCTAAAATCGGCACAAAAAATTCTCGAAGAATTTTAAAAGCCTAAGTCCAGAAGCACAAACCTCATATTGCTACTTACACACCAATACAAAACTCGCACCCCTTAAAAAATCCGAAACGACTCCACTGACAGGGTTAAACCGGGCACGAAAAATTCGCAAAAAAATCAAAAAGCTTTTCCACAAGCACAAATACCATTTTTTATTTTGTTTTTAATCTCAAGCCTATGCAAAACTCGCACCCCTAAAAAAATACGTAACCACGCCACTGACAGAGTTAAAATTGACATGAAAAATTCTCAAAAAATTCAAAAAGCTTAAGTTCAGGAGCACATACCTCATATTGCTACTAACACATCTATACAAAAGTAGCTCCCCTAAAAAAATCCGAAACGACGCCACTGACAGGGTTTAAACGAGCACGAAAAATTCGCAAAAAATTCAAAAAGCTTGTCCAAAAGCACAAATCTCATTTTGTTATTTTTTTTCTAAATTTCACGCCTATGCAAAATTCGCACCCCTAAAAAATCCGCAACCACGCCACTGACCGAGTTAAAATCGACACGAAAAATTCGCAAAAAATTCAATTAACCTAATTCCAAAAGCACCAATCTCATTTTGCGATTTTGTTGAAAATATCGCCATTTCCCCCCCTTTTTTCTCCCCATGGATGCGCCACTGATTGAAACTTGATTTTTCGAATCCGCCACGTCAAACCATTTACAACAATAAAAATTTGGCCAAAATCGAAGCCATAGGAGCGGAGCTATGTCATTTTTTCTGTTTTTTGTATTTTTTTTAATTTTCATTTTTTTTTTGACATTTCCTGTCAAAAATTGAAAATTTCGAAAAATACACATTTTTCGCCTCGTCGATGCACAAACTTTGATGTCTCGCGCGACTCGATACGTTTTGCCATAAGGGCGCTACTGGGGCGCGAAGGCAAAAAAATGACTCCCCTTTGGTAGCCACCCCCACCCTTACCGTAGGGGTGGGGAAAAAAAGAGAAGTTTTCGTAAGTATGGGAACTGTGAAATATTTGGGCTATGGTGGAAATCTTACAAAAGTTTGAAAACTCTGGGCACACGAGGGACGACATCGTAATTTTTGGCCATTTCATCAAAATTTCCCCTTTGCGAATTTTTTGTGCCGCCCCTGTTCGATCTAGCGACACCAGTCGAAAATCACATTTATTCCTAACAATTAGCGTCAAAATTCGCTAAAATTATATCACATACGACCAACCCATCCCCCACCCCTATAAAAAACTCGCTCCCCTTAGAAAAAAAGAAAGTGCGCCTATGGGAGGGATAAACATCCCACCCAAAAATTGCAAAAAATTTAGAAAGCTTAAGTTCAAACACACAAACCTCCCCGGTCAAAAACACCCGATTTACGTCCATCTGAATTTTTTTTCAACTTTTTTACCCTTTTTTTCTTCAACTCGCAAGTTCGCGATTTTTTTGTGACGCCCCTGTTCGAGCTAGCGCACCCCAGACAAAAGTGACACTTATTCCCAACCCTTGGCTTTAATACCCAATGAAATTTTTTCGCCTTAGACAATCTCACCCCCAACCCCTAATCAAAACTCGTACCCCTTAAAAAATCCGAAAGCACGCCCCTGACCGAATCCAAATCCCCACCAAAAATCATCGAAAAATTCAAAAAGCTTAACCCCAAAAACCACAAATCTCTCCACCTCGTACTTCCGGAGCTACAAAAACGCCCCAATTTGAATTAGTATATAGACTAGTTAGGCCGTACTCAATCCATAGAATACTATAATTTTATACTAATACTATGCTCTAATATACTATACTATACTATACTATACTATGGCACTTTTGTTTATAACTTTTTAACCAGAAATGATTTTCTAAGTCACGTCGAATAATATATCGCTTATACTATTTTAGTGTGTTTAAAACGGTACTTCTATTTACTACTCAAAAACCTTATTTTTAAGGTCAAAATTCTCACGTTTTCCGTACAAACTCGTACCTTTAAACAAATACGAAAGTACGCCACTGACAGGGTCGAAATCGGCAAAATCAAATCGCAAAAAATTCATAAAGATTAAGTTCAAAAGTGCAAACCTCATATTGCCCTCCCACACGTATTCATAACTCGCACCACTTAAAAAATCCGAAAGCACGCCACTGTCAGGGTTAAAATCGACACAAAAAAATCGCAAAAAATTCAAAAAGCCTAAGGCCAAAAGTACAAACCTCATATTGCCATCCCCACACCTATTCAAAACCCCCCACCCCTTAAAAAAGCGAAAGTACGCCCATGACATGGCTAAAATCGGCACAAAAAATTCTCAAAGAATTTTAAAAGCCTAACTCCAGAAGCACAAACCTCATACTGCTACTTACACACCCATACAAAACTGGCACCCCTTAAAAAATCCGAACGACGTCACTGACAGGGTTAAACCGGGCACGAAAAATTCGCAAAAAAATCAAAAAGCTTTTCCACAAGCAGAAATACCATTTTTTATTTTGTTTTTAATCTCACGCCTATGCAAAACTCGCACTTCTAAAAAAATCCGTAATCACGCCACTGACAGAGTTAAAATTTACATGAAAAATTGTCAAAAAATTCAAAAAGCTAAGTTCAGATGCACATACCTCATATTGCTACTTACACACCTATACAAAAGAAGCTCCGCTAAAAAAGTCCGAAACGACGCCACTGACAGGTTTTAAACCAGCACGAAAAATTCGCAAAAAATTCAAAAAGCTTGTCCAAAAGCACAAATCTCATTTTGTGATTTTTTTCCTAAATTTCACGCCTATGCAAAATTCGCACCCCTAAAAAATTTGCAACCACGCCACTGACAGAGTTAAAATCGACACGAAAAATTCGCAAAAAATTCAATTAACTTAAGTCCAAAAGCACCAATCTCATTTTGCGGTTTTGTTGAAAATATCGCCATTTCCCCCCCTTTTTTCTCCCCATGGATGCGCCACTGATTGAAACTTGATTTTTCGAATCCGCCACATCAAACCATTTACAACAATAAAAATTTGGCCAAAATCGAAGCCATAGGAGCGGAGCTATGTCATTTTTTTCTGTTTTTTTTTATTTTTTTTAATTTTCATTTTTTTTGACATTTCCTGTCAAAAATTGAAAATTTCGAAAAACACACATTTTTCGCCTCATCGATGCACAAATTTTGATGCCTCGCGCGACTCGATACGTTTTGCCATAAGGGCGCTACTGGGGCGTGAAGTCAAAAAAATGACCCCCATTTAGTAGCCACCCCCACCCTTACCGTAGGGGTGGCGAAAAAATAGAAGTTTTCGTAAGTATGGGAACTGTGAAATATTTGGGCTATGGTGGAAATCTTACAAAAGTTTGAAAACTCTGGTCACACGAGGGACGACATCGTGATTTTCGGCCATTTCATCAAAATTTCCCATTTAAGAATTGTTTGTGCCGCCTCTGTTCGATCTAGCGGCACCAGTCGAGAATCACATTTATTCCTAACGCTTATCGTCAAAACGCGCTAAAATTATATCAAATACGACCAACCCACTCCCCACCACTATAAAAAAACTCTCTCCCCTTAGAAAAAAAGAAAGTACGCCCCTGGGAGGGATAAACATTCCACCAAAAAATTGCAAAAAATAGAGAAACCTTAAGTTTAAACACACAAACCTCCCCGGTCAAAAACACCCGATTTACGTCCATCTGAATATTTTTTTTCAACTTTTTTACCCTTTTTTTCTTCAACCCGCAAGTTTGATAGTTTTGTGTGATGCCCCTCTTCGTGCTAGCAACCCCGGGTCAAAAGTGACACTTATTCCTAACCCTTGGCTTTAAAACCCAATGAAATTTTTTCGCCTTACACAATCTCACCCCCCACCCCTAAGCAAAACTCGTACCCCTTAAAAAATCCGAAGGCACGCCCCTGACCGAATCCAAATCCCCACCAAAAATCATCGAAAAATTCAAAAAGCTTAACCCTAAAAGCTCAAATCTACTCATTTACTACTCAAAAACCTTATTTTGGAGGTCAAAATTCTCACATTTTCCGTACAAACTCGCACCTCTTAACAAATACGAAGGTACGCCACTGACAAGAGTCGTAATGGGTAAAAACAAATCGCAAAAAATTCAAAAAGCTCAAGTCCAAAACCACAAACCTTATATTAATCTCCCATGCATATACAAAACGCACCCCTTAAAAATACGCAACTACGCCACTGACAATGTCGAAATCGGCAAAATCGAATCGCAAAAAATCCATAAAAATTAAGTCCAAAATTGCAAACCTCATTTTGCCCTCCCATGCGTATCCAAAACTCGCAGCCCTTAAAAAATACGAAAGTACGCCACTGACAGTCGAAAATCCGCAAAAACAAATCGCAAAAGATTCAAAAAGCTCAAACCTGAAAATACGCCACTGACAGGGTCGAAATCGGCAAAATCAAATCGCAAAAAATTCATAAAGATTAAGTCCAAAAGGGCAAACCTCATATTGCCCTCCCACGCGTATCCATAACACGCACCCCTTAAAAAATCCGAAACCACGCCACTGTCAGGATTAAAATCGACATAAAAAATTCACAAAAAGTTCAAAAAGCCTAAGGCCAAAAGTACCAACCTCATATTGCCATCCCCACACCTATCCAAAACTCGCACCCCTTAAAAAATACGAAAGTACGCCCATGAAAGGGCTAAAATCGGCATAAAAAATTCTCAAAAAATTTTAAAAGCCTAAGTCGAGAAGCACCGACCTCATATTGCTACTTACACACCTATACAAAACCCGCGCCCCTTAAAAAATTCGAAACGACGTCACTGACAGGGTTAAAACGGTCACGAGGAATTCGCAAAACATTGAAAAAGTTTAAGTCCAAAAGCACAAATCTCATATTACCATCCCCATATATATTCAAAACTACGCACCCCTTAAAAAAACGACAGTACGCCCATAACATGGCTAAAATCGGCACAAAAAATTTTCGAATAATTTTAAAAGCCTAAGTCCAGAAGCACAAACCTCATATTGCTACTTACACATCTGTACAAAACTCGCACCCCTTAAAAATCCGAAACGACGCCACTGACAGGGTTAAACCGGGCACGAAAAATTCGCAAAAAATCAAAAATCTTTTCCACAAGCACAAACACCATTTTTTATTTTGTTTTTAATCTCACGTCTATGCAAAACTCGCACCTATAAAAAATCCGTAACTACGCCACTGATAGGGTTTAAACCGGCACGAAAAATTCGCAAAAAATTCAAAAAGCTTGTCCAAAAGCACAAATCTCATTTTGTGATTTTTTTTCTAAATTTCACGCCTGTGAAATTCACACCTCTAAAAAACCACAACCAAGCCGCTGACCGAGTTAAAATCGACACGAAACATTCGCAAAAAATTCAATCACTTTAAGTCCAAAAGCACTAATCTCATTTTGCGGTTTTTTTGAAAATATCGCCATTTCCCCCCTTTCTTCTCCCCATGGATGCGCCACTGATTGAAACTTGTTTTTTCGAATCCGCTCTGTCAAACCATTTACAATAATAAAAGTTTGAGCAAAATCGAAGCCATAGGGGCGGAGCTATGTCATTTTTTTTATTTATATTTTAAATTTTTTTTTTGATATTTCCCACCGAAAATTGAAGATTTTAAAAAACGTATATTTTTCGTCTCATCGGCGCGGCGCGCAAATTTCAATACCTCGCGCAATTCGATACGTTTCGCCGTAAGGGCGCTACTGGGACGTGAAGTCAAAAAGTTGACACCACTTTGGTAGCCACCCCCACCCTTACCGTAGGGTTTGGAAAAAAATAGAAGTTTTCGTAAGTATGGGACCTGTGAAATATTTGGGCTTTGGTGGAAATCTTACAAAAGTTTGAAAACTCTGGGCACACAAGGGACGACATCGTCATTTTTGGCCATTTCATCAAAATTTCCCCTTTACGAATTTTTTGTGCCGCCCCTGTTCGATCTAGCGGCACCAGTCGAAAATCACATTTACTCCTGACGCTTATCGTCAAAACGCGCTAAAATTATATCACATACGACCAACCCACCTCCACCGCGTTATTCGCGTTCGACCAACCCGCTCCCCACCCCTATGAAAAACTCGCTCCCATTAAAAAAAAGAAAGTACGCCCCTGGGAGGGATAACCTCTGCACCACAAAATCTAAAAAAATTTAGAAAGCTTAAGTACAAACGCACAAACCTCTCCGGTCAAAAGCACCCGTTTCACGCCCATCAAATTTTTTTTAAATTTTTTCTGCAACCCGCAAGTTTGCAAACTTTTTGCGACGCCTCTGGTCGAGCTAGCGCACCCCGGACAAAAGTGACACTTATTCCTAACCCTCGGCTTTAAAACCCAATGAAATTTTTTCGCCTTCGGCAATCGCTCCCCACACCCCTAATCAAAACTCGTACCCCTTAAAAAATCCGAAAGCACGCCCCTGACCGATTCGAAATCCCCACCAAAAATCATCAAAGAATTCAAAAAGCTTAACTCGAAAAGCACAAATCTCCCCACCTCGTACTTCCGGAGCTACAAAATCGCCCCAATTTGAATTAGTATATACTATACTCCAATATACTATACGATACCATACTACGGCACTTTTGTTTAAAACTTTTTAACCAGAAATGATTTTTTAAGTCACGTCGAATAATATATCGCTTATACTATTTTAGTGAGTTTAAAACGGTACTTCTATTTACTACTCGAAAACCTTATTTTTTAGATCAAAATTCTCACGTTTTCAGTAAAAACTCGTACCTTTAAACAAATACGAAAGTACGCCACTGACAGAGTCGACATCGGCAAAAACAAATCGCAAAAAACTCCAACCTCATATTTCCCTCTCACGCCTATACCAAACTCGCTCCCCTTAAAAATACGAAAATACGCCACTGACAGGATCGAGATCAGCAAAATTAAATCGCAAAAATTCATAAAGATTAAGTCCAAAAGTGCAAACCTCATATTGCCCTCCCAGGCGTATCCATAACTCGCACCCCTTAAAAAATCCGATATCACGCCACTGTCAAGGTTAAAATCGACACAAAAAATTTGCAAAAAATTCAAAAAGCCTAAGACCAAAAGTACAAACCTCATATTACCATCCCACACCTAGTCAAAACTCGCACCCCTTAAAAAATACGAAAGTACGCCAATGAAAGGGCTAAAATCGGCATAAAAAATTCCCAAAATTTTTTAAAAGCCTAAGTCTTGAAGCACCGACCTCATATTGCCACTTACACGCCTATACAAAACCCGCGCCCCTTAAAAAATCCGAAACGACGTCACTGACAGGGTTAAAACGGGCACGAAAAATTCGCAAAAAAGTTGAAAAAGTTTAAGTCCAAAAGCACAAACCTCATATTAGCATCCCCATATCTATTCAAAACCCCGCACCCCTTAAAAAAAACGAAAGTACGCCCGTGACATGGCTAAAATCGGCACAAAAAATTCTCGAAGAATTTTAAAAGCCTAAGTCCAGAAGCACAAACCTCATATTGCTACTTACACACCAATACAAAACTCGCACCCCTTAAAAAATCCGAAACGACTCCACTGACAGGGTTAAACCGGGCACGAAAAATTCGCAAAAAAATCAAAAAGCTTTTCCACAAGCACAAATACCATTTTTTATTTTGTTTTTAATCTCAAGCCTATGCAAAACTCGCACCCCTAAAAAAATACGTAACCACGCCACTGACAGAGTTAAAATTGACATGAAAAATTCTCAAAAAATTCAAAAAGCTTAAGTTCAGGAGCACATACCTCATATTGCTACTAACACATCTATACAAAAGTAGCTCCCCTAAAAAAATCCGAAACGACGCCACTGACAGGGTTTAAACGAGCACGAAAAATTCGCAAAAAATTCAAAAAGCTTGTCCAAAAGCACAAATCTCATTTTGTTATTTTTTTTCTAAATTTCACGCCTATGCAAAATTCGCACCCCTAAAAAATCCGCAACCACGCCACTGACCGAGTTAAAATCGACACGAAAAATTCGCAAAAAATTCAATTAACCTAATTCCAAAAGCACCAATCTCATTTTGCGATTTTGTTGAAAATATCGCCATTTCCCCCCCTTTTTTCTCCCCATGGATGCGCCACTGATTGAAACTTGATTTTTCGAATCCGCCACGTCAAACCATTTACAACAATAAAAATTTGGCCAAAATCGAAGCCATAGGAGCGGAGCTATGTCATTTTTTCTGTTTTTTGTATTTTTTTTAATTTTCATTTTTTTTTTGACATTTCCTGTCAAAAATTGAAAATTTCGAAAAATACACATTTTTCGCCTCGTCGATGCACAAACTTTGATGTCTCGCGCGACTCGATACGTTTTGCCATAAGGGCGCTACTGGGGCGCGAAGGCAAAAAAATGACTCCCCTTTGGTAGCCACCCCCACCCTTACCGTAGGGGTGGGGAAAAAAAGAGAAGTTTTCGTAAGTATGGGAACTGTGAAATATTTGGGCTATGGTGGAAATCTTACAAAAGTTTGAAAACTCTGGGCACACGAGGGACGACATCGTAATTTTTGGCCATTTCATCAAAATTTCCCCTTTGCGAATTTTTTGTGCCGCCCCTGTTCGATCTAGCGACACCAGTCGAAAATCACATTTATTCCTAACAATTAGCGTCAAAATTCGCTAAAATTATATCACATACGACCAACCCATCCCCCACCCCTATAAAAAACTCGCTCCCCTTAGAAAAAAAGAAAGTGCGCCTATGGGAGGGATAAACATCCCACCCAAAAATTGCAAAAAATTTAGAAAGCTTAAGTTCAAACACACAAACCTCCCCGGTCAAAAACACCCGATTTACGTCCATCTGAATTTTTTTTCAACTTTTTTACCCTTTTTTTCTTCAACTCGCAAGTTCGCGATTTTTTTGTGACGCCCCTGTTCGAGCTAGCGCACCCCAGACAAAAGTGACACTTATTCCCAACCCTTGGCTTTAATACCCAATGAAATTTTTTCGCCTTAGACAATCTCACCCCCAACCCCTAATCAAAACTCGTACCCCTTAAAAAATCCGAAAGCACGCCCCTGACCGAATCCAAATCCCCACCAAAAATCATCGAAAAATTCAAAAAGCTTAACCCGAAAAGCTCAAATCTTCTCACCTCGTACTTCCGGAGCTACAAAAACGCCCACTTGTGAATTATGTATATAGACTAGTTAGGCCGTACTAAATCTATGTAATAATATAATTTTATAAAAAACTATACTCTAATATACTATACTATACTATACTACAGCACTTTCGTTTAAAATTTTTTAACCACGTTGAATAATATATCGATTATACTATTGTATTGAGTTTAAGACGGTACTTCCATTTACTACTTAAAAACTTTATTGTTTAGGTCAAAATTCTCACATTTTCCGTACAAACTCGCACCCCTAAACAAATACGAAAGTACGCCACTGACAAATTCGAAATCGCCAAAAACAAATCACAAAAAATTCAAAAAACACAAACGTCATATTTCCCTCCCACGCCTATACAAAACTTGCACCCCTTAAAAATACAAAAATACGCCACTGACATAGTCGAAATCGGCAAAATCAAATCGCAAAAAATTCATAAAGTATAAGTCCAAAAGTGCAAACCTCATATTGCCCTCCCACGCGTATCCAAAACTCGCACCCCTTAAAAAATCCGAAACCACGCCACTGTCATTTTTAAAATCGACACAAAAAATTCGCAAAAAATTCAAAAAGACCAAAAGTACAAACTTTATATTGCCATTCCCACACCTATTCAAAACTCGCACCCCTTAAAAAATACGAAAGTACGTCCATAAAATGGCTAAAATCAGTACAAAAAATTGTAAAAATTTTTTAAAAGCTTAAGTCCAGAAGCACAATACTCATATTACAACTTACACACGTATACAAGACTCGCACCCTTTAAAAAATACGAAAGCACGCCTATCACATGGTTAAAATTTGCACAAAAAATTCTCAAAAATTTTAAAAGCCTAAGTCCAGAAGCACAGACCTCATATTGCTACTTACACACCTATACAAAACCCGCACCCCTTAAAAAATCCGAAACGACGCCACTGACAGGGTTAAAATGGACACGAAAAATTCGCAGAAAATTGAAAAAGTCTAAGTCCAATTAATAGCACAAACCTCATATTACCATTCCCATATCTATCCAAAACTCGCACCCCTTAAAAAACGAAAGTACGCCCATGACAAGGTTGAAATCGGTACAAAAAATTCTCAAATTTTTCTAAAAGTTTAATTCCAGAAGCACATAGGTCATATTGCTACTTACACACCTATACAAAAGTCGCTCCCCTTAAAAAATCCGAAACGACGCCACTGACAAGGTTAAAACCGGCACGAAAAATTCACAAAAAATTCAAAAACCTTTTCCAAAATCACAAATCTCATTTTGCTTGTGTTTTTTTTTTTAATTTCACGCCTATGCAAAACTCGTACCCCTAAAAAAATCAGCAACCACGCCACTGACATAGTTAAAATCTACACGAAAAATTCGCAAAAAAGTCCAAACGCACCAATCTCATTTTGAGGTTTTGTTGAAAATATCGCCATTTTGCCCCCTTTTTAGTCCCCATGGATGCGCCACTGATTGAATCTTGGTTTTTCGAATCCGCCACGTCAAACAATTTACAACAATAAAAGTTTGGTCAAAATCGAAGCCATAGGGGCGAAACTATGTCATCTTTTTTTTTTATTTTTTTTAATTTTTAATTTTTTTTTGACATTTCCTGTCAAAAATTGAAAATTTCGAAACCCACACATTTTTCGCCTCGTCGCCGCACAAATTTTGATGCCTCGCGCGATTCGATACATTTTGCCATGAGGGCTACTGGGGCGTGAAGTCAAAAAAATGACCCCCCTTTGGTAGACACCCCCACCCTTACCGTAGGGGTAGGAACGCCGTTCGCCGTTGCCTGGTACGTAAAAACTGTGAACTATTTTGGCCATTTCGAAAATTTTGCAAACACTTAAAAACTCCGGGTACTCCGAGGGATTTTTGCTATTTACACACATATACAAAACCCGCACCCCTTAAAAAATCCGAAACAACGCCACTGACAGGGTTAAAACGGGCACAAAAAATTCGCAAAAAAATAATAAAGTTTAAGTCCAAAATTACAAACCTCATATTACTATCCCCATATCTATTCAAAACTCGCACCCCTTAAAAAAACCAAAGTACGCCCATGACAAGGTTGAAATCGTCACAAAAAATTCTTAAAATTTTTTAAAAGCTTAATTCCAGAAGCACTAACCTCATTTTGCTACTTACACACTATACAAAAGTCGCCCCCTTAAAAAATCCGAAACGACGCCACTGGCACGGTTAAAACAGCTACGAAAAAATCGTAAAAATTCAAAAAACTCAAGTCTAAAAGCAAAAACCTCATTTTGTTCTTTTTTTTTAATATTTCAGCCATATGCAAAACTTACACCCCTTAAAAAATTCGAAACCACGCCACTGACACGGTTAAAATCGACACGAAAAATTCGAAAAAAATTCAAAAATCTTAAGTCCAAAATTACCAATCTCATTTTGAGGTTTTGTTGAAAATATCGCCATTTTCCCCCCTTTTTTCTCCCCATGGATGCGCCACTGATTGAAACTTAGTTTTTCGAATCCGCCACATCAAACCATTTACAACTATAAAAATTTGACCAAAATCGCAGCCATAGGGGCGGAGCTATGTCATTTTTTCTGTTTTTTTTTTTATTTTTATTTATTTTTTATTTTTTTTGACATTTCCTGTCAAATATTGAAAATTTCGAAAATCACACATTTTTCGCCTCGTCAACGCGCAAATTTTGATACCTCGCCCGATTCCATACGTTTTGCCATAAGGGCGCTACTGGAGCTTGAAGTTTAAAAAATGACCCCTCTTTGGTAGCCACCCTCACCCTTACCGTAGGGGTTAGAACGTCATTCGCAGTTGCCTGGTACGTAAGAACTGTGGAATATTTTGGACATTTCGAAAATTTTGCAAACACTTAAAAACTCCGGGTACTTCGAGGGATGAGTTTGTCATTTTTGGCCATTTCATCAAAATTTCCCCTTTGCGAATTTTTTGTGCCGCCCCTGTTCAATCTAGCGGTTCCAGTCGAAAATCATATTTATTCCTAACGCTTAGCGTCAAATCGCGCTAAAATTATATCGCATACGACCAACCCACCCCCCACTACTATGAAAAACTCGCTCCCCTTAGAAAAAAAGAAAGTACGCCCGTGGGAGGGATAAACATTCCACCAAAAAATCGCAAAAAATTTAGAAAGCTTAAGTTCAAAAACACAACATTCTTCTTTTAAATCCACCCGATTTACGTCCATCTGAATTTTTTTTTCAACTTTTTTACCCTTTTTTTCTTCAACCCGCAAGTTCGCGATTTTTTTGTGACGCCCCTGTTCGAGCTAGCCTCCCAGGGCTAAAAGTGACACTTATTCCCAACCGTTGGCTTTAAAACCCAATGAAATTTTTTCGCCTTAGACAATCTCACCCCCAACCCCTAAGCAAAACTCGTACCCCTTAAAAAATCCAAAAGCACGCCTCTGGCCGAATCGAAATCCCCACCAAAAATCATCGAAAAATTCAAAAGGCTTAACCCAAAAAGCACAAATCCCTCCACTTCGTACTTCCGGAGCTACAAAAACGCCCCAATTTGAATTATGTATATAGAGACTAGTTAGGCCGTACTAAATCCATAGAATACTATAATTTTATACTAATACTATACTCTAATATACTATACTATACTACGGCACTTTCCTTTAGAACTTTTTAACCAGAAATGATTTTCTAAGGCACGTCGAATAATATATCGCTTATACTATTTTAGTGAGTTTAAAACGGTACTTCCATTTACTACTCAAAAACCTTATTTTTTAGGTCAAAATTCTCACGCTTTCCGTACAAACTCGCACCCTTAAATACGAAAGTACGCCACTGACAGAGTCGAAATCGGCAAAATCAAATCGCAAAAAATTCATAAAAATTAAGTCCAAAAGTGCAAACCTCATATTGCCCTCCCACGCGTATCCAAAACTCGCACCCCTTAAAAAATCCGAAATCACGCCACTGTCAGGGTTAAAATCGACACAAAAAAACACAAAAAATTCAAAATGCTTCAGCCCAAAAGTACAACCTCATATTGCCATCCCCACAGCTATTCAAAACTCGCACCCCTTAAAAAATACGAAAGTACGCCCATGAAAGGGCTAAAATCGACACAAATAATTCTCAAAAAATTTTAAAAGCCTAAGTCCAGAAGCACCGACCTCATATTGCTACTTACACACCTATACAAAACCCGCACCCCTTAAAAAATCCGAAACAACGCCACTGACAAGGTTAAAACGAGCACGAAAAATTCGCAAAAAAATAATAAAGTTTAAGTCCAAAAGCAAAACCTCATATTACCATCCCCATATCTATTCAAAACTCGCACCCCTTAAGAAAACGAAAGTACGCCCATGACAAGGTTAAAATCGGCACAAAAAATTCTAAAAAAATTTTAGAAGCTTAAGTCCAGACGCATTAACCTCATATTGCTAGTTACACACCTATACAAAACACTCTCCCCTTAAAAAATCCGAAACGACGCCACTGACAGGGTTAAAACCTGCACGAAAAAATGGCAAAAAATTCAAAAATCTTGTCCAAAGCACAAAACTCATTTTTTATTTTTGTTTTTTTAATTTCACGCCTTTGCCAAATTTGCACCCCTAAAAAATCCGTAACCACGCCACTGACATAATTAAAAATGACACGAAAAACTCGAAAAAAATTCAAAAAGCTTAAGTCCAAAAACACCAACCTTATTTTGTGGTTTTGTTGAAAATATCGCCATTTTAACCCCCTTTTTCCCCCCATGGATGCGCCACTGATTGAAACTTGGTTTTTCGAATCAGCCACATCAAACCATTTACAACACTAAAAGTTTGGCCGAAATCGAAGCCATAGGGGCGGAGCTATGCCATTTTTTCTGTTTTTTTTTATTTTTTTATTTTTATTTTTTTTTTGACATTTCTCATCAAAAATTGAAAATTTCAAAAACTCGTATTTTTCGTCTCGTCGATGCGCAAATTTTGATGCCTCGCGTGATTCGATACATTTCGCCGTAAGGGCGCTACTGGGGCGTGAAGTCAAAAAGTTGACCCCACTTTGGTAGGCCCCCCACCCTTAACTTAGGGGTTGGAAAAAAAAGAGAAGCTTTCGTAAGTATGGGAACTGTGACATATTTGGGACGTGGCGGGAATTTTACTAAAATTTGAAAACTGTGGCTACACGAGGGACGACACTGTCATTTTTGGCCATTTCATCAAAATTTCCCCTTTGGGAATTTTTTGTGCCGCCCCTGTTCGATCTAGCGGCTCCAGTCAAAAATCATATTTATTTCTAACGCTTAGCATCCAAACGCGCTAAAAGTATAGCGCATACGACTAACCCACCCCCACCCTTTAAAAAACTCGCTCCCCTTAAAAAAAGGAAAGTACGCTCCTGGGAGGGATAAACATTCCACCAAAAAATCGCAAAAAATTGAGAAAGCTTAAGTTCAAAAACACAACATTCTTCTTTTAAATCCACCCGATTTACGTCCATCTGAATTTTTTTTTCAACTTTTTTACCTTTTTTTTCTTCAACCCGCAAGTTCGCGATTTATTTGCGACGCCCCTGTACGAGCTAGCCTCCCCGGGCTAAAAGTGACACTTATTCCCAACCCTTGGCTTTAAAACCCAATGAAATTTTTTCGCCGTAGACAATCTCACCCCCAACCCCTAAGCAAAACTCGTACCCCTTAAAAAATCCGAAAGCACGCCCTTGGCCGAACCCAAATCCCCATCAAAAATCATCTAATAATTCAAAAAGCTTAACCCCAAAAACCACAAATCTCTCCACCTCGTACTTCCGGAGCTACAAAAACGCCTTAATTTGAATTAGTATATAGACTAGTTAGGCCGTACTAAATCCATAGAATACTATAATTTTATACTAATACTATACTCTAATATACTATACTATACTATACTATACTACGGCACTTTTGGTTAGAACTTTTTAACCAGAAATGATTTTCTAAGTCACGTCGAATAATATATCGCTTATACTATTTTAGTGAGTTTAAAACGGTACTTCTATTTACTACTCGAAAACCTTATTTTTAAGATCAAAATTCTCACGTTTTCCGTACCAACTCGTACCTTTAAACAAATACGAAAGTACGCCACTGACAGAGTCGAAATCGCAACTAATTCAAAAAGCTCAAGCCTCATATTACCCTCCCATGCCTATACCAAACTCGCTCCCCTTAAAAATAGGAAAATACGCCACTGACAGGGTCGAGATCAGCAAAATTAAATCGCAAAAAATTCATAAAGATTAAGTCCAAAAGTGCAAACCTCATATTGCCAAGAAAAGTGCAAACCTCATATTACCAAGTCCAAAAGTGCAAACCTCATATTGCCCTCCCATGCGTATCCATAACTCGCATCCCTTAAAAAATCCGAAACCACGCCACTGTCAGGGTTAAAATCAACACAAAAAATTCTCAAAAAATTCAAAAAGCCTAAGACCAAAAGTACAAACCTCGTATTACCATCCTCACACCTATTCAAAACTCGCACCCCTTAAAAAATACGAAAGTACGCCCATGAAAGGGCTAAAATCGGCATAAAAAATTCTCAAAAATTTTTAAAAGCCTAAGTTCAGAAGCACCGACCTCATATTGCTACTTACACGCCTATACAAAACCCGCGCCCCTTAAAAAAGTCGAAACGACGTCACTGACAGGGTTAAAACGGGCACGAAAAATTCGCAAAACAATTGAAAAAGTGTAAGTCCAAAAGCACAAACCTCATATTAGCATCCCCATATCTATTCAAAACCCCGCACCCCTTAAAAAAACGAAAGTACGCCCATGACATGGCTAAAATCGGCACAAAAAAAAATTCTCGAAGAATTTTAAAAGCCTAAGTCCAGGAGCACAAACCTCATATTGCTACTTACTCAGCAATACAAAACTCGCACCCCTTAAAAAATCCGAAACGACGCCACTGACAGGGTTAAACCGGGCACGAAAAATTCGCAAAAAAATCAAAAAGGTTTTCCTCAAGCACAAATACCATTTTGTATTTTGTTTTTAATCTCAAGCCTATGCAAAACTCGCACCCCTAAAAAAATCAGTAACCACGCCACTGACAGAGTTAAAATTGACATGAAAAATTCTCAAAAAATTCAAAAAGCTTAAGCTCAGAAGCACATACCTCATATTGCTACTTATACACCTATACAAAAGTAGCTCCCCTAAAAAAATCCGAAACGACGCCACTGACAGGGTTTAAACCGGCACGAAAAATTCGCAAAAAATTCAAAAAGCTTGTCCAAAAGCACAAATCTCATTTTGTGATTTTTTTTCCTAAATTTCACGCCCATGCAAAATTCGCACCCCTAAAAAATCCGCAACCACGCCACTGACCGAGTTAAAATCGACACGAAAAATTCGCAAAAAATTCAATTACCTTAAGTCCAAAAGCACCAATCTCATTTTGCGGTTTTGTTGAAAATATCGCCATTTTAACCCCCTTTTTCCCCCCATGGATGCGCCACTGATTGAAACTTGGTTTTTCGAATCAGCCACATCAAACCATTTACAACACTAAAAGTTGGGCCAAAATCGAAGCCATAGGGGCGGAGCTATGCCATTTTTTCTGTTTTTTTTTATTTTTTTTATTTTTATTTTTTTTTGACATTTCTCATCAAAAATTGAAAATTTCAAAAAACTCGTATTTTTCGTCTCGTCGATACGCAAATTTTGATGCCTCGCGTGATTCGATACATTTCGCCATAAGGGCGCTACTGGGGCGTGAAGTCAAAAAGTTGACCCCATTTTGGTAGGTCCCCCCACCCTTAACTTAGGGGTTGGAAAAAAAAGAGAAGCTTTCGTAAGTATGGGAACTGTGAAATATTTGGGACGTGGCGGGAATTTTACTAAAATTTGAAAACTGTGGCTACACGAGGGACGACACTGTCATTTTTGGCCATTTCATCAAAATTTCCCCTTTGGGAATGTTTTGTGCCGCCCCTGTTCGATCTAGCGGCTCCAGTCAAAAACCATATTTATTTCTAACGGTTAGCATCCAAACGCGCTAAAAGTATAGCGCATACAACCAACCCACCCCCCACCCCTATAAAAAACCCGCTCCCCTTAAAAAAAGGAAAGTACGCTCCTGGGAGGGATAAACATTCCACCAAAAAATCGCAAAAAATTGAGAAAGCTTAAGTTCAAAAACACAACATTCTTCTTTTAAATCCACCCGATTTACGTCCATCTGAATTTTTTTTTCAACTTTTTTACCTTTTTTTTCTTCAACCCGCAAGTTCGCGATTTTTTTGCGACGCCCCTGTACGAGCTAGCCTCCCCGGGCTAAAAGTGACACTTATTCCCAACCCTTGGCTTTAAAACCCAATGAAATTTTTTCGCCGTAGACAATCTCACCCCCAACCCCTAAGCAAAACTCGTACCCCTTAAAAAATCCGAAAGCACGCCCCTGGCCGAACCCAAATCCCCATCAAAAATCATCGACAAATTCAAAAAGCTTAACCCCAAAAACCACAAACAAATCGCAAAAAATTCAAAAAGCTCAAACCTCATATTGCCCTCCCACGCCTATACCAAACTCTCATCCCTTAAAAATATGAAAATACGCCACTGACAGGGTCGAGATTAGCAAAATCAAATTGCAAAAAATTCATAAAGATTAAGTCCAAAAATGCAAACCTCATATTGCCCTCCCAGGCGTATCCATAACTCGCACCCCTTAAAAAATCCGAAACCACGCCGCTGTCAGGGTTAAAATCGACACAAAAAATTCGCAAAAAATTCAAAAAGCCTAAGACCAAAAGTACGAACCTCATATTACCATCCCCACACCTATTCAAAACTCGCACCCCTTAAAAAATACGAAAGTACGCCCATGAAAGGGCTAAAATCGGCATAAAAAATTCTCGAAGAATTTTAAAAGCCTAAGTCCAGAAGCACCGACCTCATATTGCTACTTACACACCTATACAAAACCCGTGCCACTTAAAAAATCCGAAACGACGTCACTGACAGGGTTAAAACGGGCACGAAAAATTCGCAAAAAAATTGAAAAAGTTTAAGCCCAAAAGCACAAACCTCATATTACCATCCCCATATCTATTCAAAACCACGCACCCCTTAAAAAAACGAAAGTACGCCCATGACATGGCTAAAATCGGCACAAAAAATTCTCGAAGAATTTTAAAAGCCCAAGTCCAGAAGCACAAATCTCATATTGCTACTTACACACCAATACAAAACTCGCACCCCTTAAAAAATCCGAAACGACGCCACTGACCGGGTCAAACCGGGCCCGAAAAATTCGCAAAAAAATCAAAAAGCTTTTCGACAAGCACAAATACCATTTTTTATTTTGTTTTTAATCTCAAGCCTATGCAAAACTCGCACCCCTAAAAAATCCGTAACCACGCCACTGACAGAGTTAAAATTGACATGAAAAATTCTCAAAAAATTCAAAAAGCTTAAGTTGAGAAGCACATACCTCATATTGCTACTTACACACCTATACAAAAGTAGCTCCCCTAAAAAAATCCGTAACGACGCCACTGACAGGGTTTAAACCGGCACGAAAAATTCGCAAAAAATTCAAAAAGCTTGTCCAAAAGCACAAATCTCATTTTGTGATTTTTTTCTAAATTTCACGCCTATGCAAAATTCGCACCCCTAAAAAATCCGCAACCACGCCACTGACCGAGTTAAAATCGACACGAAAAATTCGCAAAAAATTCAATTAACCTAAGTCCAAAAGCACCAATCTCATTTTGCAATTTTGTTGAAATTATCGCCATTTACCCCCCTTTTTTCTCCCCATGGATGCGCCACTGATCGAAACTTGATTTTTCGTATCCGCTACGTCAAAACATTTACAACGGTAAAAATTTGACCGAAATCGAAGCCGTAGAGGCGGAGCTATATCATTTTTTCTGTTTTTTTTTATTTTTTTTATTTGTAATTTTTTTTTGACATTTCCCACCAAAAATTGAAAATTTTATAAAACGTGTATTTTTCGTCTCGTCGATACGCAAATTTTGATGTATCGTGCGATTCGATACGTTTCGCCGTAATGGCGCAACAGGGACGTGAAGTCAAAAAGTTGACCCCATTTTGGTAGCCACCCCCACCCTTACCGTAGGGGTGGGAAAAAAAAGAGAAGTTTTCGTAAGTATGGGAACTGTGAAATATTTGGGCTATGGTGGAAATCTTACAAAATTTTGAAAACTCTGGGCACACGAGGGACGACATCGTCAGTTTTGGCCATTTCATCAAAATTTCCCCTTTACGAATTTTTTGTGCCGCCCCTGTTCGATCTAGCGACACCAGTCGAAAATCACATTTATTCCTAACAATTAGCGTCAAAATTCGCTAAAATTATATCACATACGACCAACCCATCCCCCACCCCTATAAAAAACTCGCTCCCCTTAGAAAAAAAGAAAGTACGCCTATGGGAGGGATAAACATCCCACCCATTGCAAAAATTGCAAAAAATTTAGAAAGCTTAAGTTCAAACACACAAACCTCCCCGGTCAAAAACACCCGATTTACGTCCATCTGAATATTTTTTTCAAATTTTTTACCCTTTTTTTCTTCAACCCGCAAGTTCGCGATTTTTTTTTGACGCCCCTGTATGAGCTAGCGTCACCGGGTCAAAAGTGACACTTATTCCTAACCCTTAGCTTTAAAACCCGATGAAATTTTTTCGCCTTAGACAATCTCACCCCCCACCCCTAAGCAAAACTCGCACCCCTTAAAAAATCCGAAAGCACGCCCCTGATCGAATCCAAATCCCCACCAAAAATCATCGAAAAATTCAAAAAGCTTAACCCAAAAAACACAAATCCCTCCACTTCGTACTTCCGGAGCTACAAAAACGCCCCAATTTGAATTAGTATATAGACTAGTTAGGCCGTACTAAATCCATAGAATAGTATAATTTTATACTAATACTATTAATATACTATACTATACTATACTACGGCACTTTTATTTAGAACTTTTTAACCAGAAATGATTTTCTAAGTCACGTCGAATAATATATCGCTTAAACTATTTTAGTTAGTTTAAATCGGTACTTCTGTTTACTACTCAAAAACCTTATTTTTGAGGTCAAAATTCTCTCGTTTTCCGTACAAACTCGTACCTTTAAACAAATACGAAAGTACGCCACTGACAGTCGAAATCGGCAAAAACAAATCGCAAAAAATTCAAAAAACTAAAACCTCATATTGCCCTCCCACGCCTATGCCAAACTCTCTACCCTTAAAAATATGAAAATACGCCACTGACAGGGTCGAGATTAGCAAAATCAAATTGCAAAAAATTCATAAAGATTAAGTCCAAAAATGCAAACCTCATATTGCCCATATCCATAACTCGCACCCCTTAAAAAATCCGAAACCACGCCGCTGTCAGGGTTAAAATCGACACAAAAAATTCGCAAAAAATTCAAAAAGCCTAAGACCAAAAGTACTAACCTCATATTACCATCCCCACACCTATTCAAAACTCGCACCCCTTAAAAAATACGAAAGTACGCCCATGAAAGGGCTAAAATCGGCATAAAAAATTCTCGAAGAATTTTAAAAGCCTAAGTCCAGAAGCACCGACCTCATATTGCTACTTACACACCTATACAAAACCCGTGCCCCTTAAAAAATCCGAAACGACGTCACTGACAGGGTTAAAACGGGCACGAAAAATTCGCAAAAAAATTGAAAAAGTTTAAGCCCAAAAGCACAAACCTCATATTACCATCCCCATATCTATTCAAAACCACGCACCCCTTAAAAAAACGAAAGTACGCCCATGACATGGCTAAAATCGGCACAAAAAATTCTCGAAGAATTTTAAAAGCCCAAGTCCAGAAGCACAAATCTCATATTGCTACTTACACACCAATACAAAACTCGCACCCCTTAAAAAATCCGAAACGACGCCACTGACCGGGTTAAACCGGGCCCGAAAAATTCGCAAAAAAATCAAAAAGCTTTTCGACAAGCACAAATACCATTTTTTATTTTGTTTTTAATCTCAAGCCTATGCAAAACTCGCACCCCTAAAAAATCCGTAACCACGCCACTGACAGTGTTAAAATTGACATGAAAAATTCTCAAAAAATTCAAAAAGCTTAAGTTGAGAAGCACATACCTCATATTGCTACTTACACACCTATACAAAAGTAGCTCCCCTAAAAAAATCCGTAACGACGCCACTGACAGGGTTTAAACCGGCACGAAAAATTCGCAAAAAATTCAAAAAGCTTGTCCAAAAGCACAAATCTCATTTTGTGATTTTTTTCTAAATTTCACGCCTATGCAAAATTCGCACCCCTAAAAAATCCGCAACCACGCCACTGACCGAGTTAAAATCGACACGAAAAATTCGCAAAAAATTCAATTAACCTAAGTCCAAAAGCACCAATCTCATTTTGCAATTTTGTTGAAATTATCGCTATTTACCCCCCTTTTTTCTCCCCATGGATGCGCCACTGATCTAAACTTGATTTTTCGTATCCGCTACGTCAAAACATTTACAACGGTAAAAATTTGACCGAAATCGAAGCCGTAGAGGCGGAGCTATATCATTTTTTCTGTTTTTTTTTATTTTTTTTATTTTTAATTTTTTTTTGACATTTCCCACCAAAAATTGAAAATTTTATAAAACGTGTATTTTTCGTCTCGTCGATGCGCAAATTTTGATGTATCGTGCGATTCGATACGTTTCGCCGTAATGGCGCTACAGGGACGTGAAGTCAAAAAGTTGACCCCATTTTGGTAGCCACCCCCACCCTTACCGTAGGGGTGGGAAAAAAAAGAGAAGTTTTCGTAAGTATGGGAACTGTGAAATATTTGGGCTATGGTGGAAATCTTACAAAAGTTTGAAAACTCTGGGCACACGAGGGACGACATCGTCATTTTTGGCCATTTCATCAAAATTTCCCCTTTACGAATTTTTTGTGCCGCCCCTGTTCGATCTAGCGACACCAGTCGAAAATCACATTTATTCCTAATAATTAGCGTCAAAATTCGCTAAAATTATATCACATACGACCAACCCATCCCCCACCCCTATAAAAAACTCGCTCCCCTTAGAAAAAAAGAAAGTACGCCTATGGGAGGGATAAACATCCCACCCATTGCAAAAATTGCAAAAAATTTAGAAAGCTTAAGTTCAAACACACAAACCTCCCCGGTCAAAAACACCCGATTTACGTCCATCTGAATATTTTTTTCAAATTTTTTACCCTTTTTTTCTTCAACCCGCAAGTTCGCGATTTTTTTTTGACGCCCCTGTATGAGCTAGCGTCACCGGGTCAAAAGTGACACTTATTCCTAACCCTTAGCTTTAAAACCCGATGAAATTTTTTCGCCTTAGACAATCTCACCCCCCACCCCTAAGCAAAACTCGCACCCCTTAAAAAATCCGAAAGCACGCCCCTGATCGAATCCAAATCCCCACCAAAAATCATCGAAAAATTCAAAAAGCTTAACCCAAAAAACACAAATCCCTCCACTTCGTACTTCCGGAGCTACAAAAACGCCCCAATTTGAATTAGTATATAGACTAGTTAGGCCGTACTAAATCCATAGAATAGTATAATTTTATAATGTACTACACTCTATACTAATATACTATACTATAATAAGACCCTTATGGTTAGAACTTGTTAACCAGAAATGATTTGCTAAGACACGTCGAATAATATATCGCTTATACTATTTCAGTGAATTTAAAACGGTACCTCTATTTACTACTCAAAAACCTTTTTGTTAGGTCAAAATTCTCACGTTTTCCGTACAAACTCGCACCCCTTAACAAATACGAAAGTACGCCACTGACAAGAGTCGAAATCGGTAAAAACAAATCGCAAAAAATTCAAAAAGCTCAAGTCCAAAACCACAAGCCTTATATTGCTCTCCCATGCATATACAAAACTTGCACCCCTTAAAAATACGCCACTGACAGGGTCGAAATCGGCAAAATCGAATCGCAAAAAATTCATAAACATTAAGTAAAAAATTGCAAACCTCATATTGCCCTCCCACGCGTATCCAAAACTCGCAGCCCTTAAAAAATCCGAAACCACGCCACTGTCAGGGTTAAAATCGACACAAAAATTAGAAAAAAATTAAAAAAGCTTAAGGCCAAAAGTACATTATATTGCCATCCCCACACCTATTCAAAACTCGTACCCCTTAAAAAATACGAAAGTACGCCCATGACAGGGCTAAAATAGACACAAAACATTCTCAATGTATTTTAAAAGGTCAGGTCCAGAAGCACAAACCGCATATTGCTACGTTCATACCTATACAAAACTGACACCCCTTAAAAAATCCGAAACGACGCCACTGACAGGGTTAAAACGGGCACGAAAAATTGGCAAAAAATTCAAAAAGCTTTTCCAAAAGCACAAATCTCATTTTTTATTTTTTTTTTAATTTCACGCCCATACAAAACTGACACCCTTTAAAAAATCCGTGACCACGCCACTGACAGAGATAAATTTGACACGAAAAATTCACAAATAATTCAAAAAACTTAAGTCCAAAAGCACAAACCTCATATTACCATCCCCATATCTATTCAAAATTCGCACCCTTTAAAAAGACGAAAGTACGCCCATGACAAGATTAAAATCGGCACAAAAAATTCTAAAAAAAATTTAGAAGCTTGAGTCCAGACGCATTAACCTCATATTGCTAGTTACACATCTATACAAAACACTCTCCCCTTAAAAAATCCTAAACGACGCCACTGACAGGGTTAAAACCGGCACGAAAAAATGGCAAAAAATTCAAAAATCTTGTCCAAAGCACAAAACTCATTTTTTATTTTTGTTTTTTTAATTTCACGCCTTTGCCAAATTTGCACCCCTAAAAAATCCGTAACCACGCCACTGACATAATTAAAAATGACACGAAAAACTCGAAAAAAATTCAAAAAGCTTAAGTCCAAAAACACCAACCTTATTCTGTGGTTTTGTTGAAAATATCGCCATTTTAACCCCCTTTTTCCTCCCATGGATGCGCCACTGATTGAAACTTGGTTTTTCGAATCAGCCACATCAAACCATTTACAACACTAAAAGTTTGGCCAAAATCGAAGCCATAGGGGCGGAGCTATGCCATTTTTTCTGTTTTTTTTTTATTTTTTTTATTTTTATTTTTTTTTGACATTTCTCATCAAAAATTGAAAATTTCAAAAAACTCGTATTTTTCGTCTCGTCGATGCGCAAATTTTGATGCCTCGCGTGATTCGATACATTTCGCCGTAAGGGCGCTACTGGGGCGTGAAGTCAAAAAGTTGACCCTACTTTGGTAGGCCCCCCCACCCTTAACTTAGGGGTTGGAAAAAAAAGAGAAGCTTTCGTAAGTATGGGAACTGTGAAATATTTGGGACGTGGCGGGAACTTTACTAAAATTTGAAAACTGTGGCTACACGAGGGACGACACTGTCATTTTTAGCCATTTCATCAAAATTTCCCCTTTGGGAATTTTTTGTGCCGCCCCTGTTCGATCTAGCGGCTCCAGTCAAAAATCATATTTATTTCTAGCGCTTAGCATCCAAACGCGCTAAAAGTATAGCGCATACGGCCAACCCACCCCCCACCCCTATAAAAAACTCGCTCCCCTTAAAAAAAAGGAAAGTACGCTCCTGGGAGGGATAAACATTCCACCAAAAAATCGCAAAAAATTGAGAAAGCTTAAGTTCAAAAACACAACATTCTTCTTTTAAATCCACCCGATTTACGTCCATCTGAATTTTTTTTTCAACTTTTTTACCCTTTTATTCTTCAACCCGCAAGTTCACGATTTTTTTGCGACGCCCCTGTACGAGCTAGCCTCCGCGGGCTAAAAGTGACACTTATTCCTAACCCTTGGCTTTAAAACCCAATGAAATTTTTTCGCCTTAGACAATCTCACCCCCCACTCCTAAGCAAAACTCGTACCCCTTAAAAAATCCGAAAGCACGCCCCTGACCGAATCCAAATCCCCACCAAAAATCATCGAAAAATTCAAAAAGCTTAACCCCAAAAACCACAAATCTCTCCACCTCGTACTTCCGGAGCTACAAAAACGCCCCAATTTGAATTAGTATATAGACTAGTTAGGCCGTACTAAATCCATAGAATACTATTATTTTATACTAATACCATACTCTAATATACTATACTATACTATACTACGGCACTTTTATTTAGAACTTTTAACCAGAAATTATTTTCTAAGTCACGCCGAATAATATATCGCTTATACTATTTTAGTGAATTTAAATCGGTACTTCTATTTACTACTCAAAAACCTTATTTTTGAGGTCAAAATTCTCTCGTTTTCCGTACCAACTCGTACCTTTAAACAAATACGAAAGTACGCCACTGACAGATTCGAAATCGGCAAAAACAAATCGCAAAAAATTCAAAAAGCTCAAACCTCATATTGCCCTCCCACGCCTATATCAATCTCGCACCCCTTAAAAATACGAAAATACGCCATTGACAGGGCCGAAATCGGCAAAATCAAATCGCAAAAAATTCATAAATATTAAGTCCAAAAGTGCAAACCTCATATTGCCCTCCCACGCGTAGCCATAACTCGCACCCCTAAAAAAATCCGAAACCACGCCATTGTCAGGGTTAAAATTGACACAAAAAATTCGCAAAAAATTCAAAAAGGCCAAGGCCAAACGTACAAACCTCATATTGCCTCCCCACACCTATTCAAAACTCCCACCCCTTAAAAAATATGAAAGTACGCCCATGAAAGGGCTAAAATCGTCATAAAAAATTCTCAAAAAATTTTAAAAGCCTAAGTCCAGAAGCACCGACCTCATATTGCTACTTACACACCTATACAAAACTCTCACCCCTTAAAAAATCCGAAATGACGCCACTGACAGGGTTAAACCGGGCACGAAAAATTCGCAAAAAAATCAAAAAGCTTTTGCACAAGCACAAACACCATTTTTTATTTTGTTTTTAATGTCACGCCTATGCAATACCCGCACCCCTAAAAAAAATCCGTAACCACGCCACTGACAGAGTTAAAATTGACATGAAAAATTCTCAAAAAATTCAAAAAGCTTAAATTCAGAAGCACATACCTCATATTGCTACTTACACATCTATACAAAACTCGCACCCCTTAAAAATCCGAAACGACGCCACTGACCGGGTTAATCCAGGCACGAAAAATTCGCAAAAAAATCAAAAAGCTTTTCCACAAGCACAAATACCATTTTTATTTTGTTTTTAATCTCACGCCTATGCAAAACTTGCACCCCTAAAAAAATCCGTAACCACGCCACTGACAGAGTTAAAATTGACATGAAAAATTCTCAAAAAATTCAAAAAGCTTAAATTCAGAAGCACATACCTCATATTGCTACTTACACACCTATACAAAAGTAGCTCCCCTAAAAAAATCCGAAACGACGCCACTGTGAGGGTTTAAACCGGCACGAAAAATTCGCAAAAAAATCAAAAAGCTTGTCCAAAAGCAGAAATCTCATTTTGTGATTTTTTTTCTAAATTTTACGCCTATGCGAAATTCACACCCCTAAAAAATCCGCAACCACGCCACTGACCGAGTTAAAATCGACACGAAAAATTCGCAAAAAATTCAATTACCTTAAGTCCAAAAGCACCAACCTCATTTTGCGGTTTTGTTGAAAATATCGCCATTTTAACCCCCTTTTTCTCCCCATGGATGCGCCACTGATTGAAACTTGGTTTTTCGAATCAGCCACATCAAACCATTTACAACACTAAAAGTTTGGCTAAAATCGAAGCCATAGGGGCAGAGCTATGTCATTTTTTCTGTTTTTTTTATTTTTTTTATTTTTATTTTTTTTTGACATTTCCCACCAGAAATTGAAAATTTTAAAAAACGTATATTTTTCGTCTCGTCGATGCTCAAATTTTGATGCCTCGCGCGATTCGATACGTTTCGCCGTAAGGGCGCTACAGGGACGTGAAGTCAAAAAGTTGACCCCATTTTGGTAGGCCCCCCCACCCTTAACTTAGGGGTTGGAAAAAAAAGAGAAGCTTTCGTAAGTATGGGAACTGTGAAATATTTGGGACGTGGCGGGAATTTTACTAAAATTTGAAAACTGTGGCTACACGAGGGACGACACCGTCATTTTTGGCCATTTCATCAAAATTTCCCCTTTGCGAATTTTTTGTGCCGCCCCTGTTCAATCTAGCCGCTCCAGTCTAAAATCACACTTATTCCTAATGCTTAGCGTCAAAACGCGCTAAAATTTTATCGTGTTAGACCACCCCACTCCCCAGCCCTATAAAAAACTCGCTCCCCTTAAAAAAAAGAAAAGTACGCTCCTGAGAGGGATAACCATTCCACTAAAAAATTGCAAAAAATTAAGAATGGTTAAGTCCAAAAGCACAACATTCTTCTTTTAAAAGGAGCACCCGATTTACGTCCATCCGAATTTTTTTTTCAACTTTTTTACCCTTTTTTTCTTCAACCCGCAAGTTCGCGATTTTTTTGTGACGCCCCTGTTCGAGCTAGCCTGTCTAGGTCAAAAGTGACACTTATTACTAACCCTTGGCTTTAAAACCCGATGAAATTTTTTCGCCTTAGACAATCTCACCCCCAACCCCTAAGCAAAACTCGTACCCCTTAAAAAATCCGAAAGCACGCCTCTGGCGGAATCGAAATCCCCACCAAAAATCATCGAAAAATTCAAAAAGCTTAACCCAAAAAGCACAAATCCCTCCACTTCGTACTTCCGGAGCTACAAAAACGTCCCAATTTGAATTAGTATATAGACTAGTTAGGCCGTACTAAATCCATAGAATAGTATAATTTTATAATGTACTATACTCTATACTAATATACTATACTATAATACGGCACTTATGGTTAGAACTTGTTAACCAGAAATGATTTGCTAAGACACGTCGAATAATATATCGCTTATACTATTTCAGTGAATTTAAAACGGTACCTCTATTTACTACTCAAAAACCTTTTTGTTAGGTCAAAATTCTCACGTTTTCCGTACAAACTCGCACCCCTTAACAAATACGAAAGTACGTCACTGACAAGAGTCGAAATCGGTAAAAACAAATCGCAAAAAATTCAAAAAGCTCAAGTCCAAAACCACAAGCCTTATATTGCTCTCCCATGCATATACAAAACTTGCACCCCTTAAAAATACGCCACTGACAGGGTCGAAATCGGCAAAATCGAATCGCAAAAAATTCATAAACATTAAGTAAAAAATTGCAAACCTCATATTGCCCTCCCACGCGTATCCAAAACTCGCAGCCCTTAAAAAATCCGAAACCACGCCACTGTCAGGGTTAAAATCGACACAAAAATTAGAAAAAAATTAAAAAAGCTTAAGGCCAAAAGTACATTATATTGCCATCCCCACACCTATTCAAAACTCGTACCCCTTAAAAAATACGAAAGTACGCCCATGACAGGGCTAAAATAGACACAAAACATTCTCAATGTATTTTAAAAGGTCAGGTCCAGAAGCACAAACCGCATATTGCTACGTTCATACCTATACAAAACTGACACCCCTTAAAAAATCCGAAACGACGCCACTGACAGGATTAAAACGGGCACGAAAAATTGGCAAAAAATTCAAAAAGCTTTTCCAAAAGCACAAATCTCATTTTTTATTTTTTTTTAATTTCACGCCCATACAAAACTGACACCCTTTAAAAAATCCGTGACCACGCCACTGACAGAGATAAATTTGACACGAAAAATTCACAAATAATTCAAAAAACTTAAGTCCAAAAGCACAAACCTCATATTACCATCCCCATATCTATTCAAAATTCGCACCCTTTAAAAAAACGAAAGTACGCCCATGACAAGGTTAAAATCGGCACAAAAAATTCTAAAAAAAATTTAGAAGCTTAAGTCCAGACGCATTAACCTCATATTGCTAGTTACACACCTATACAAAACACTCCCCTTAAAAAATCCGAAACGACGCCACTGACAGGGTTAAAACCGGCACGAAAAAATGGCAAAAAATTCAAAAATCTTGTCCAAAGCACAAAACTCATTTTTTATTTTTGTTTTTTTAATTTCACGCCTTTGCCAAATTTGCACCCCTAAAAAATCCGTAACCACGCCACTGACATAATTAAAAATGACACGAAAAACTCGAAACAAATGCAAAAAGCTTAAGTCCAAAAACACCAACCTTATTCTGTGGTTTTGTTGAAAATATCGCCATTTTAACCCCCTTTTTCCCCCCATGGATGCGCCACTGATTGAAACTTGGTTTTTCGAATCAGCCACATCAAACCATTTACAACACTAAAAGTTTGGCCAAAATCGAAGCCATAGGGGCGGAGCTATGCCATTTTTTCTGTTTTTTTTTTTATTTTTTTATTTTTATTTTTTTTTGACATTTCTCATCAAAAATTGAAAATTTCAAAAAACTTGTATTTTTCGTCTCGTAGATGCGCAAATTTTGATGCCTCGCGTGATTCGATACATTTCGCCGTAAGGGCGCTACTGGGGCGTGAAGTCAAAAAGTTGACCCTACTTTGGTAGGCCCCCCCACCCTTAACTTAGGGGTTGGAAAAAAAAAAGAGAAGCTTTCGTAAGTATGGGAACTGTGAAATATTTGGGACGTGGCGGGAATTTTACTAAAATTTGAAAAATGTGGCTACACGAGGGACGACACTGTCATTTTTGGCCATTTCTTCAAAATTTCCCCTTTGGGAATTTTTTGTGCCGCCCCTGTTCGATCTAGCGGCTCCAGTCAAAAATCATATTTATTTCTAACGCTTAGCATCCAAACGCGCTAAAAGTATAGCGCATACGACCAACCCACCCCCCACCCCTATAAAAAACTCGCTCCCCTTAAAAAAAAGGAAAGTACGCTCCTGGGAGGGATAAACATTCCACCAAAAAATCGCAAAAAATTGAGAAAGCTTAAGTTCAAAAACACAACATTCTTCTTTTAAATCCACCCGATTTACGTCCATCTGAATTTTTTTTTCAACTTTTTTACCCTTTTTTTCTTCAACCCGCAAGTTCGCGATTTTTTTGCGACGCCCCTGTACGAGCTAGTCTCCCCGGGCTAAAAGTGACACTTATTCCTAACCCTTGGCTTTAAAACCCAATGAAATTTTTTCGCCTTAGACAATCTCACCCCCCACTCCTAAGCAAAACTCGTACCCCTTAAAAAATCCGAAAGCACGCCCCTGACCGAATCCAAATCCCCACCAAAAATCATCGAAAAATTCAAAAAGCTTAACCCCAAAAACCACAAATCTCTCCACCTCGTACTTCCGGAGCTACAAAAACGCCCCAATTTGAATTAGTATATAGATAGTTAGGCCGTACTAAATCCATAGAATACTATAATTTTATACTAATACTATACTCTAATATACTATACTATACTATGGCACTTTTGTTTATAACTTTTTAACCAGAAATGATTTTCTAAGTCACGTCGAATAATATATCGCTTATACTATTTTAGTGTGCTTAAAACGGTACTTCTATTCACTACTCAAAAACCTGATTTTTAAGGTCAAAATTCTCACGTTTTCCGTGCAAACTCGTACCTTTAAACAAATACGAAAGTACGCCACTGACAGGGTCGAAATCGGCAAAATCAAATCGCAAAAAATTCATAAAGATTAAGTCCAAAAGTGCAAACCTCATATTGCCCTCCCACACGTATTCATAACTCGCACCACTTAAAAAATCCGAAAGCACGCCACTGTCAGGGTTAAAATCGACACAAAAAATTCGCAAAAAATTACAAAAACCCAAGGCCAAAAGTACAAACCTCATATTGCCATCCCCACACTTATTCAAAACACGCACCCCTTAAAAAATACGAAAGTACGCCCATGTAAGGGTTAAAATCGGCATAAAAAATTCTCAAAAAATTTTAAAAGCCCAATTCCAGAAGCACCGACCTCAAATTGCTACTTACACACCAATACAAAACCCGCGCCCCTTAAAAAATCCGAAACGACGTCACTGACAGGGTTAAAACGAGCACAAAAAATTGGCAAAAAAATTGAAAGTTTAAGTCCAAAAGCACAAACCTCATATTACCATCCCCATATCTATTCAAAACCCCGTACCCCTTAAAAAAACGAAAGTACGCCCATGACATTGCTAGAATCGACACAAAAAACTCTTGAAGAATTTTAAAAGCCTAAGTCCAGAAGCACAAACCTCACAATCCTAAGTCCAGAAGCACCGACCTCATATTGCTACTTACATACCTATACAAAACTCGCGCCCCTTAAAAAATCCGAAACGACGCCACTGTCAGGGTTAAAATCGACACAAAAATTAGAAAAAAATTAAAAAAGCTTAAGGCCAAAAGTACATTATTGCCATCCCCACACCTATTCAAAACTCGTACCCCTTAAAAAATACGAAAGTACGCCCATGACAGGGCTAAAATAGACACAAAACATTCTCAATATATTTTAAAAGGTCAGGTCCAGAAGCACAAACCGCATATTGCTACGTTCATACCTATACAAAACTGACACCCCTTAAAAAATCCGAAACGACGCCACTGACAGGGTTAAAACGGGCACGAAAAATTGGCAAAAAATTCAAAAAGCTTTTCCAAAAGCACAAATCTCATTTTTTACTTTTTTTTTTTTAATTTCACGCCCATACAAAACTGACACCCTTTAAAAAATCCGCGACCACGCCACTGACAGAGATAAATTTGACACGAAAAATTCACAAATAATTCAAAAAACTTAAGTCCAAAAGCACAAACCTGATATTACCATCCCCATATCTATTCAAAATCCGCACCCCTTAAAAAATCGAAAGTACGCCCATGGCAAGGTTAAAATCGGCACAAAAAATTCTAAAAAAAATTTAGAAGCTTAAGTCCAGACGCATTAACCTCATATTGCTAGTTACACACCTATACAAAACACTCTCCCCTTAAAAAATCCGAAACGACGCCACTGACAGGGTTAAAACCGGCACGAAAAAATGGCAAAAAATTCAAAAATCTTGTCCAAAGCACAAAACTCATTTTTTATTTTTGTTTTTTTAATTTCACGCCTTTGCCAAATTTGCACCCCTAAAAAATCCGTAACCACGCCACTGACATAATTAAAAATGACACGAAAAACTCGAAGAAAATTCAAAAAGCTTAAGTCCAAAAACGCCAACCTTATTCTGTGGTTTTGTTGAAAATATCGCCATTTTAACCCCCTTTTTCCCCCCATAGATGCGCCACTGATTGAAACTTGGTTTTTCGAATCAGCCACATCAAACCATTTACAACACTAAAAGTTTGGCCAAAATCGAAGCCATAGGGGCGGAGCTATGCCATTTTTTCTGTTTTTTTTTTTATTTTTTTTATTTTTATTTTTTTTTGACATTTCTCATCAAAAATTGAAAATTTCAAAAAACTCTTATTTTTCGTCTCGTCGATGCGCAAATTTTGATGCCTCGCGTGATTCGATACATTTCGCCATAAGGGCGCTACTGGGGCGTGAAGTCAAAAAGTTGACCCCACTTTGGTAGGCCCCCCCACCCTTAACTTAGGGGTTGGAAAAAAAAAGAGAAGCTTTCGTAAGTATGGGAACTGTGAAATATTTGGGACGTGGCGGGAATTTTACTAAAATTTGAAAACTGTGGCTACACGAGGGACGACACTGTCATTTTTGGCCATTTCATCAAAATTTCCCCTTTGGGAATTTTTTGTGCCGCCCCTGTTCGATCTAGCGGCTCCAGTCAAAAATCATATTTATTTCTGACGCTTAGCATCCAAACGCGCTAACAGTATAGCGCATACGACCAACCCACCCCCCACCCCTATAAAAAACTCGCTCCCCTTAAAAAAAAGGAAAGTACGCTCCTGGGAGGGATAAACATTCCACCAAAAAATCGCAAAAAATTGAGAAAGCTTAAGTTCAAAAACACAACATTCTTCTTTTAAATCCACCCGATTTACGTCCGTCTGAATTTTTTTTCAACTTTTTTACCCTTTTTTTCTTCAACTCGCAAGTTCGCGATTTTTTTGCGACGCCCCTGTACGAGCTAGCCTCACCGGGTCAAAAGTGACACTTATTCCCAACCCTTGGCTTTAAAACCCAAAGAAATTTTTTCGAATTAGACAATCTCACCCCCAACCCCTAAGCAAAACTCGTACCCCTTAAAAAATCCGAAAGCACGCCCCTGACCGAACCCAAATCCCCATCAAAAATCATCGAAAAATTCAAAAAGCTTAACCCCAAAAACCACAAATCTCTCCACCTCGTACTTCCGGAGCTACAAAAACGCCCCAATTTGAATTAGTATATAGATAGTTAGGCCGTACTAAATCCATAGAATACTATAATTTTATACTAATACTATACTCTAATATACTATACTATACTATACTACGGCACTTTTTTTAGAACTTTTGAACCAGAAATAATTTTCTAAGTCACGTCGAATAATATATCGCTTATACTATTTTATTGAGTTTAAAACGGTACTTCTATTTACTACTCAAAAACCTTATTTTTGAGGTCAAAATTCTCATTTTTTCCGTACAAACTCGTACCTATAAACAAATACGAATGTACGCCACCGACAGATTCGAAATCGGGAAAAACAAATCGCAAAAAATTCAAAAACCTCAAAGCTCATATCGCCCTCCCACGCCTATACCAAACTTGCACTTATAAAAAATACGAAAATACGTCACCGACAGGGTCGAAATCGCCAAAATAAAATCGCAAAAAAATAAAGATTAAGTCCAAAAGTGCAAACCTCATATTGCCCTCCCACGCGTATCCAAAACTCGCACCCCTTAAAACATCCGAAACCACGCCACTGTCAGGGTTAAAATCGACACAAAAAATTCGCAAAAAATTCAAAAAGCTTAAGGCCAAAAGTACATACCTCATAGTGCCATCCCCACACCTATTCAAAACTCGCACCCCTTTAAAAATACAAAAGTACGCCCACGAAAGGGCTAAAATCGGCACAAAAAATTCTCCAAAATTTTTAAAACTTAAGTCCAACAGCACAAACCTCATATTACTACTTACACACATATATAAAACTCGCACCCTTTAAAAAATACGAAAGTACGCCCATGACAAGTGTTAAAATCGGCACAAAAAAATTTAAAAGCCTAAGTCCAGAAGCAGAAACCTAATATTGCTACTTACACACTTATACAAAACTCGCATCCCTTAAAAAATCCGAAACGACGCCACTGACAGCGGGCACGAAAAATTCGCAAAAAATTGAAAAGCTTAAGTCCAACAGCACAAACTACATATTACCATCCCCACATCTATTCAAAATTCGCACCCGTTAAAAAAACGAAAGTACGCCCATAACAAGGTTCAAATCGGCACAAAAAATTCTCAAAATTTTTTAAAAGCTTAATTCCAGAAGCATGTACCTCATATTGCTACTTACACGCCTATACAAAACTCGCACCCCTAAAAAAATCCACAACAACGCCACTGTCAGGGTTAAAATCGACACAAAAAATAAAAAATTGAAAAAGATTAAAACCGAAAGTAAAAACCTCATTGCAATCCCCACACCTATACTCGCACCCCTTTAAAAATACGAAAGTACGCCCATGAAAATTCTAAAATCGGCACAAAAAATTGTCAAAATTTTTTAAAAGCTTAAGTCCAGAAGCGCAAACCTTATATTACTACTTACACACGTATACAAGACTCGCACCCTTTAAAAAATTCGAAAGCACGCCCATGACAGTCTTGGAATAGACACAAAAAATTCTTAAAATTTTTTAAAAGGCTAAGTCCAGAAGCACAGACCTCATATTGCTACTTAAACACCTATACAAAACCCGCACCCCTTAAAAAATACGAAACGACGCCACTGACAGGATTAGAACGGACACGAAAAATTCGCAAAAAATTGAAAAAGTCTAAGTCCAAAAGCACAAACCTCATATTACCATTCCCATATCTATTCAAAACTCGCACCCCTTAAAAAAACGAAAGTACGCCCATGATAAGGTTGAAATCAGCACAAAAAATTTTCAAAATTTTTTAAAAGCCTAATTCCAAAAGCACCTACCTCATATTGCTACTTACACACCTATACAAAACTCGCTCCCCTTAAAAAACCTAGACGACGCCACTGACAGATTTAAAACTGGCACGAAAAATTCTCAAAAAATTCAAAAAACTTGTCCAAAGGCTGTTATATCTCATTTTATGTTTTTTTTTTAATTTCACGCCTATGCAAAACTCGCACCCCTAAAAAAATCCGCAACCACGCCACTGACAGAGTTAAATTCGACATGAAAAATTCGCAAAAAATTCAAAAATCTTAAGTCCAAAAACACCAGTCTCATTTTGAGGTTTTGTTGAAAATATCGCCATTTTCCCCCCTTTTTTCTCCCCATGGATGCGCCACTGATTGAATCTAGGTTTTTCGAATCCGCCACATCAAACCATTTACAACAATAAAAGTTTGGTCAAAATTGAAGCTATAGGAGCGGAGCTATGTCATTTTTTCTTTTTTTTAAATTTTTTATTGTTTTGACATTTCCTGTCAAAAATTAAAAATTTTGAAAAACACACATTTTTCGCCTCGTCGACGCGCAAATTTTGATACCTCGCTCGAATCGATAAGTTTTGCCATAAGGGCGCTACTGGGGCGTGAAGTCAAAAAAATGACGCCCCTTTGGTAGCCACCCCCACCCTTACCTTAGTGGTGGGAACGTCATTCGCAGTTGCCTGGTACGTAAGAACTGTGGAATATTTTGGTGATTTCGAAAATTTTGCAAACACTTAAAAACTCCGGGTACTTCGAGGGATGAGTTTGTCATTTTTGGTCATTTCAGCAAAATTTCCCCTTTGCAAATTTTTTGTGCCGCCCCTGTTCAATCTAGCCGCTCCAGTCTAAAATCACACTTATTCCTAATGCTTAGCGTCAAAACGCGCTAAAATTTTATCGCGTTAGACCACCCCATCCCCCACCCCTATAAAAAACTCGCTCCCCTTAAAAAAAAAGGAAAGTACGCCCCTGGGAGGGATAAATATTCCATCAAAAAATCGCAAAAAATTTAGAAAGCTTAAGTTCAAAAACACAACATTCTTCTTTTAAATCCACCCGATTTACGTCCATCTGAATTTTTTTTTCAACTTTTTTACCTTTTTTTTCTTCAACCCGCAAGTTTGATAATTTTGTGTGACGCCCCTGTTCGAGCTAGCGTCACCGGGTCAAAAGTGACACTTATTCCCAACCCTTGGCTTTAAAACCCAAAGAAATTTTTTCGAATTAGACAATCTCACCCCCAACCCCTAAGCAGAACTCGTACCCCTTAAAAAATCCGAAAGCACGCCCCTGACCGAATCCAAATCCCCACCAAAAATCATCGAAAAATTCAAAAAGCTTAACCCGAAAAGCTCAAATCTCCCCACCTCGTACTTCCGGAGCTACAAAAACGCCCCAATTTGAATTATGTATATAGACTAGTTAGGCCGTACTAAATCTATGTAATAATATAATTTTCTAAAATAGTATATTCAAATATACTTTACTATACTAAGGCACTTTCGTTTAGAACTTTTAACCAGAAATGATTTTCTAAGGCACGTCGAATAATATATCGCTTATACTATTTTAGTGAGTTTACAACGGTACGTCTATTTACTACTCAAAAACCTTATTTTTGAGGTCAAAATTCTCACGTTTTCCGTACAAATTCGCACCCCTAAACAAATACGAAAGTACGCCACTGACAGACTCGACATCGGGAAAAACAAATCGAAAAAAATTCAAAAAACACAAATCTCATATTGCCCTCCCATGCCTATACAATACTCGCACACTTAAACAAATACGAAAGTACGCCACTGACAGAGTCGAAATCGGCAAAAACAAATCGCAAAAAATTCAAAAAGCTCAAACCTCATATTGCCCTCCCCCGCCTATACAAAACTCGCACCCCTTAAAAATACAAATATACGCCACTGACAGGGTCGAAATCGCCAAAATAAAATCGCAAAAAAAATAAAGAGTAAGTCCGAAAGTGCAAACCTCATATTGCCCTCCCACGCGTATCCAAAAGTCGCACCCCTTAAAAAATCTGAAACCACGCCATTGTCAGGGTTAAAATCGACACAAAAAATTCGCAAAAAATTTAAAAAGCTTAAGGCCAAAAGTACAAACCTCATATTGCCATCCCCACACCTGTTCAAAACTCGCACCCCTTAAAAAATACAAAAGTACTCCCACGAAAGAGCTAAAATCGGCACAAAAAATTCTCTAAAATTTTTAAAAGCTTAAGTCCAACAGCACCAACCTCATATTACTACTTACACACCTATATAAAACTCGCACCCTTTAAAAAATACGAAAGTACGCCCATGACTGGGGTTAAAATCGGCACAAAAAATTTTAAAAGATTAATTCCAGAAGCACATACCTCATATTGCTACTTACACGCCTATGCAAAACTCGCACCCCTAAAAAATCCACAACCACGCTACTGTCAAGGTTAAAATCGACAAAAAAATTCGCAAAAAATTAAAAAAGCTTAAAACCAAAAGTAAAAACTTCACATTGCAATCCCCACACCTATTCAAAACTCACACCCCTTAAAAAATATGAAGGTACGCCCATGAAAAGGCTAAAATCGGCACAAGAAATAGTCAAAAAATTTTAAAAGCTTAAGTCCAGAAGCGCAAACCTCATATTACTACTTACACACGTATACAAGACTCGCACCCTTTAAAAAATTCGAAAGCACGCCTATGACAGGCTTGGAATAGGCACAAAGAATTTTTTAAAAATTTTAAAAGGCTAAGTCCAGAAGCAAAGACCTCATATTGCTACTTAAACACCTATACAAAACCCGCACCTCTTAAAAAATACGAAACGACGCCACTGACAGGGTTAGAACGGACACGAAAAATTCGCAAAAAATTGAAAAAGTCTAAGTCCAAAAGCACAAACCTTATATTATCATTCCCTTATGTATTCAAAACTCGCACCCCTTAAAAAACGAAAGTACGCCCATGATAAGGTTGAAATCGGCACAAAAAATTCTCAAAATTTTTTAAAAGCTTAATTCCAAAAGCACATACCCCATATTGCTACTTACACACCTATACAAAAGTCGCTCTTAAAAAACCGAGACGACGCCACTGACAGGTTTAAAACTGGCACGAAAAATTCGCAAAAAAATCAAAAATCTTGTCCAAAGGCTGTTATATCTCATTTTATGTTTTTTTTTTAATTTCACTCCTATGCAAAACTCGCACCCCTAAAAAAATCCGCAACCGCGCCACTGACAGAGTTAAATTCGACACGAAAAATTCGCAAAAAATTCAAAAATCTTAATTCCAAAAGCACCAGTCTCATTTTGAGGTTTTGTTGAAAATATCGCCATTTTCCCCCCTTTTTCTCCCCATTGATGCGCCACTGATTCAATCTAGGTTTTTCGAATCCGCCATATCAAACCATTTACAACAATAAAAGTTTGGCCAAAATCGAAGCTATAGGGGCGGAGCTATGTCATTTTTTCTGTTTTTTTTTATTTTTTTAATTATTAATTTTTTTGACATTTCCTGTCAAAAATTGAAAATTTTGAAAAACACATATTTTTCTTCTCGTCTATGCGCAAATTTTGATGCCTCGCACGATTGGATATGTTTCGTCGTAAGGGCGCTACTGGGGCGTGAAGTCAAAAAGTTAGCCTCAGTTTGGTAGCCACCCCCACCTTTACCGTAGGGGTAGGAAAAAAATAGACGTTTTCGTAAGTATGGGAACTGTGAAATATCTGGGCTATGGTGAAAATTTTACGAAAGTTTGAAAACTCTGGGCACACGAGGGACGACATCCTCATTTTTTGGCCATTTCATCAAAATTTCCCCTTTGCGAATTTTTTGTGCCGCCCCTGTTCGATCTAGCGGCACCAGTCGAAAATCATATTTATTCCTAACGCTTAGCATCAAATCGCGCTAAAATTATATCGCATACGACCAACCCACCCCTCACCCCTATAAAAAACTCGCTCCCCTTAGAAAAAAAGAAAGTACGCCCCTGGGAAGGATAAACATTCCACCAAAAAATCGCAAAAAATTTAAAAAGCTTAAGTCCAAACACACATACTTCCCCGGTCAAAAGCACCCGATTTACGTCCATCTGAATTTTTTGTTCAACTTTTTTGTCCTTTTTTTCTTCATCCCACAAGTTCGCGATTTTTTTGTGACGCCCCTATTCGAGCTAGCATCCCCGGGTCAAAAGTGACACTTATTCCAAACCCTTGGCTTTAAAACCCGATGAAATTTTTTCGCCTTCGACAATCTCACCCCCTTACCCTAAGCAAAACTCGTACCCATTAAAAAATCCGAAAGCACGCCTCTGGCCGAATCGAAATACCCACCAAAAATCATCGAAAAATTCAAAAAGCTTAACCCAAAAAGCACAAATTCCAGCCACTTCGTACTTCCGGAGCTACAAAATCGCCCCAATTTGAATTAGTATATACTATACTCCAATATACTATATGATACCATACTACGGCACTTTTGTTTAAAACTTTTTAACCAGAAATGATTTTCTAAGGCACGTCGAATAATATATCGCTTATACTACTTTTGTGAGTTTAAAACGGTACTTCTATTTACTACTCGAAAACCTTATTTTTGATATCAAAATTCTCACGTTTTCAGTAAAAACTCGTACCTTTAAACAAATACGAAAGTACGCCACTGACAGAGTCGAAACCGGCAAAAACAAATCGCAAAAAATTCAAAAAACTCCAACCTCATATTGCCCTCCCACGCCTATACCAAACTCGCTCCTTAAAAATACGAAAATACGCCACTGACAGGGTCGAGATCAGCAAAATTAAATCGCAAAAATTCATAAAGATTAAGTCCAAAAGTGCAAACCTCATATTGCCCTCCCAGGCGTATCCATAACTCGCACCCCTTCAAAAATCCGATACCACGCCACTGTCAAGGTTAAAATCGACACAAAAAATTCGCAAAAAATTCAAAAAGCCTAAGACCAAAAGTACAAACCTCATATTACCATCCCACACCTATTCAAAACTCGCACCCCTTAAAAAATACGAAAGTACGCCAATGAAAGGGCTAAAATCGGCATAAAAAATTCTCAAAAATTTCTAAAAGCCTAAGTCCAGAAGCACTGACCTCATATTGCTACTTACACACGTATACAAAACCCGCGCCCCTTAAAAAATTCGAAACGACGTCATTGACAGGGTTAAAACGGTCACGAGAAATTCGCAAAAAATTGAAAAAGTCCAAAAGCACAAATCTCGTATTACCATCCCCATATATATTCAAAACTACGCACCCCTTAAAAAAACGATAGTACGCCCATAACATGGCTAAAATCGGCACAAAAACTTTTCGAATAATTTTAAAAGCCTAAGTCCAGAAGCACATACCTCATATTGCTACTTACACATCTATACAAAACTCGCACCCCTTACAAATCCGAAACGACGCCACTGACAGGGTTAAACCGGGCACGAAAAATTCGCAAAAAATCAAAAAGCGTTTCCACAAGCACAAACATCATTTTTTATTTTGTTTTTAATCTCACGTCTATGCAAAACTCGCACCTATAAAAAATCCGTAACTACGCCACTGACAAAGTTAAAATTGACATGAAAAAATTTTAAAAAAATTCAAAAAGCTTAAGTTCAGAAGCACATACCTCATATTGCTACTTACACACCTATACAAAAGTAGCTCTCCTAAAAAAATCCGAAACGACGCCACTGATAGGGTTTAAACCGGCACGAAAAATTCGCAAAAAATTCTAAAAAGCTTGTCCAAAAGCACAAATCTCATTTTGTGTTTTTTTTTCTAAATTTCACGCCTATGTGAAATTCACACCTCTAAAAACCACAACCACGCCACTGACCGAGTTAAAATCGACACGAAACATTCGCAAAAAATTCAATCACCTTAAGTCCAAAAGCACCAATCTCATTTTGCGGTTTTTTTGAAAATATCGCCATTTCCCCCCTTTCTTTTCCCCATGGATGCGCCACTGATTGAAACTTGTTTTTTCGAATCCACTCTGTCAAACCGTTTACAATAATAAAAAATTTAGCAAAATCGAAGCCATAGGGGCGGAGCTATGTCATTTTTTTTTATTTATATTTTAAATTTTTTTTGACATTTCCCACCAAAAATTGAAAATTTTAAAAAACGTATATTTTTCGTCTCATCGATGCGCAAATTTCAATACCTCGCGCAATTCGATACGTTTCGCCTTAAGGGCGCTACTGGGACGTGAAATCAAAAAGTTGACACCACTTTGGTAGCCACCCCCACCCTTACCGCAGGGGTTGGAAAAAAATAGAAGTTTTCGTAAGTATGGGACCTGTGAAATATTTGGGCTTTGGTGGAAATCTTACAAAAGTTTCAAAACTCTGGGCACACGAGGGACGACATCGTCATTTTTGGTCATTTCATCAAAATTTCCCCTTTACGAATTTTTTGTGCCGCCCCTGTTCGATCTAGCGGCACCAGTCGAAAATCACATTTACTCCTAACGCTTAGCGTCAAAACGCGCTAAAATTATATCAAATACGACCAACCCACCTCCACCGCGTTATTCGCGTTCGACCAACCCGCTCCCCACCCCTATGAAAAACTCGATCCCCTTAAAAAAAGAAAGTACGCCCCTGGGAGGGATAACCTCTGCACCACAAAATCTAAAAAAAATTAGAAAGCTTAAGTACAAACGCACAAACCTCCCCGGTCAAAAGCACCCGATTCACGTCCATCAATTTTTTTTCAATTTTTATCTGCAACCCGCAAGTTTGCAAACTTTTTGCGACGCCCCTGGTCGAGCTAGCGCACCCCGGACAAAAGTGACACTTATTCCTAACCCTCGGCTTTAAAACCCAATGAAATTTTTTCGCCTTCGGCAATCGCTCCCCACACCCCTAATCAAAACTCGTACCCCTTAAAAAATCCGAAAGCACGCCCCTGACCGATTCGAAATCCCCACCAAAAATCATCAAAGAATTCAAAAAGCTTAACTCGAAAAGCACAAATCTCCCCACCTCGTACTTCCGGAGCTACAAAATCGCCCCAATTTGAATTAGTATATACTAATACTCCAATATACTATACGATACCATACTACGGCACTTTTGTTTAAAACTTTTTAACCAGAAATGATTTTTTAAGTCACGTCGAATAATATATCGCTTATACTATTTTAGTGAGTTTAAAACAGTGCTTCTATTTACTACTCGAAAACCTTATTTTTGAGATCAAAATTCTCACGTTTTCAGTAAAAACACGTACCTTTAAACAAATACGAAAGTACGCCACTGACACAGTCGAAATCTGCAAAAACAAATCGCAAAAAATTCAAAAAACTCCAACCTCATATTGCCCTCCCGCGCCTATAACAAACTCGCTCCCCTTAAAAATACGAAAATACGCCACTGACAGGGTTGAGATCAGCAAAATTAAATCGCAAAAATTCATAAAGATTAAGTCCAAAAGTGCAAACCTCATATTGCCCTCCCAGGCGTATCCATAACCCGCACCCCTTAAAAAATCCGATACCACGCCACTGTCAAGGTTAAAATCGACACAAAAAATTCAAAAGGCCTAAGCCCAAAAGTACAAACCTCATATTACCATCCCACACCTATTCAAAACTCGCACCCCTTAAAAAATACGAAAGTACGCCAATGAAAGGGCTAAAATCGGCATAAAAAATTCTCAAAAATTTTTAAAAGCCTAAGTCCAGAAGCACCGACCTCATATTGCCACTTACACGCCTATACAAAACCCGCGCCCCTTAAAAAATGCCCCTGAAACGACGTCACTGGCAGGGTTAAAACGGGCACGAAAAATTCGCAAAAAAATTGAAAAAGTTTAAGTCCAAAAGCACAAACCTCATATTAGCATCCCCATATCTATTCAAAACCCCGCACCCCTTAAAAAAACGAAAGTACGCCCATGACATGGCTAAAATCGGCACAAAAAATTCTCGAAGAATTTTAAAAGCCCAAGTCCAGAAGCACAAACCTCATATTGCTACTTACACACCAATACAAAACTCGCACCCCTTAAAAAATCCGAAACGACGCCACTGACAGGGTTAAACCGGGCACGAAAAATTCGCAAAAAAATCAAAAAGCTTTTCCATAAGCACAAATACCATTTTTTATTTTGTTTTTAATCTCAATCCTATGCAAAACTCGCACCCCTAAAAAAATCCGTAACCACGCCACTGACAGAGTTAAAATTGACATGAAAAATTCTCAAAAAATTCAAAAAGCTTAAGTTCAGGAGCACATACCTCATATTGCTACTAACACACCTAAACAAAAGTAGCACCCCTAAAAAAATCCGAAACGACGCCACTGACAGGGTTTTAACGAGCACGAAAAATTCGCAAAAAATTCAAAAAGCTTGTCCAAAAGCACAAATCTCATTTTGTGATTTTTTTTCTAAATTTCACGCCTATGCAAAATTCGCACCCCTAAAAAATCCGCAACCACGCCACTGACCGAGTTAAAATCGACACGAAAAATTCGCAAAAAATTCAATTTGCTTAAGTCCAAAAGCACCAATCTCATTTTGCATTTTTGTTGAAAATATCGCCATTTTCCCCCCTTCTTTCTCCCCATGGATGCGCCACTGATTGAAACTTGATTTTTCGAATCCGCCACATCAAACCATTTACAACAATAAAAGTTTTGCCAAAATCGAAGCCATAGGAGCGAAGCTATGTCATTTTTTCTGTTTTTTTTTATTTTTTTTTAATTTTCAATTTTTTTTGACATTTCCTGTCAAAAATCGAAAATTTCGAAGATCACACGTTTTTCGCCTCGTTGATGGGCAAATTTTGATGCCTCGCGCGACTCAATGCGTTTTGCCATAAGGGCGCTACTGGGGCGTGAAGTCAAAAAAATGACCCCCCTTTGGTAGCCACCCCCACCCTTACCGTAGGGGTGGGAAAAAAATAGAAGTTTTCGTAAGTATGGGAACTGTGAAATATTTGGGCTATGGTGGAAAGCTTACAAAAGTTTGAAAACTCTGGGCACACGAGGGACGACATCGTGATTTTTGGCCATTTCATCAAAATTTCCCCTTTACGAATTTTTTGTGCCGCCACTGTTCGATCTAGCGGCACCAGTCGAAAATCACATTTATTCCTAACGCTTAGCGTCAAAACGCACTAAAATTATATCACATACGACCAACCCACCCCGCACCCCTATAAAAAACTCGCTCCCCTTAGAAAAAAAGAAAGTACGCCCCTGGGAGGGATAAACATTCCACCAAAAAATTGCAAAAAATTTAGAAAGCTTAAGTCCAAACACACAAACCTCCCCGGTCAAAAACACCCGATTTACGTCCATCTGAATTTTTTTTCAACTTTTTTACCCTTTTTTCTTCAACCCGCAAGTTCGAGAATTTTTTGTGACGCCCCTGTTCCAGCTAGCGTCCCCGGGTTAAAAGTGACACTTTTTCCTAACCCTTGGCTTTAAAACCCAATGAAATTTTTTCGCCTTGGACAATCTCACCCCCAACCCCTAATCAAAACTCGTACCCCTTAAAAAATCCGAAAGCACGCCCCTGATCGAATCCAAATCCCCACCAAAAATCATCGAAAAATTCAAAAAGCTTAACCCAAAGAGCACAAATCTCCCCACCTCGTACTTCCGGAGCTACAAAAACGCCCACTTGTGAATTATGTATATAGACTAGTTAGGCCGTACTAAATGTATGTAATAATATAATTTTATAAAATACTATACTCTAATACACTATACTATACTAAACTACGGCACTTTCGTTTAGAAATTTTTAACCAGAAATGAGTTTCTAAGGCACGTCGAATAATATATCGCTTGTACTATTTTAGTGAGTTTAAAACGGTACTTTCATTTACTACTCAAAAACCATATTTTTGATGTTAAAATTCTCACGTTTTCCGTACAAATTCGCACCCCTAAACAAATACGAAAGTACGCCACTGACAGAGTCGAAATCGGCAAAAAGAAATCGTAAAAAATTCAAAAAGCTCAAGGCCGAAAGCACCAACCTCATATTGCCCTCCCACGCCTATACAAAACTCGGACCCCTTAAAAATACGAAAATACGCCAATGACAGGGTCGAAATTGGCAAAATCAAATCGCAAAAAATTCATAAAGATTAAGTCCAAAAGCGCAAACCTCATATTGTCCTCCCACGCGTATCCAAAACTCGCACCCCTTAAAAAATCCGAAACCACGTCACTTTCAGAGTTAAAATCGACACAAAAAATTTGCAAAAATTTCAAGGCCAAAAGTACATTATATTGCCATCCCCCCATCTATTCAAAACTCGCACCCCTTAAAAAATACGAATGTGCGCCCATAAAAGGGCTAAAATCGGCACAAAAAATTCTCAAAAATTTTTAAAAGCCTAAGTCCAGAAGCACAAACCTCATATTGCTATTTACACACCTATACAAAACTCGCACCCCTTAAAAAATCCGAAACGACGTCACTGACAGGCTTAAAACGGGCACGAAAAATTCGCAAATAAATTAAAAAAGTTTGTGCAAAAGCACAAATTTCATTTTGTGTTTTTTTTAATTTCACGCCTATGCAAAACTCGCACCCCTAAAAAAATCAGCAACCACGCCACTGACAGAGTTAAAATCGACACGACAAATTCACAAAAAAATTCAAAAATCTTAAGTCTAAAAGCACCAATCTCATTTTGAGGTTTTGTTGAAAATATCGCCATTTTCCCCTGTTTTATCTACCCACAAATGCGTCACTCATTGAATCTTGGTTTTTCAGCACAAACCTCATATTACCATCCCCATATCTATTCAAAACTCGCACCTCTTAAAAAACGAATGTACGCCCATGACAGGGTTGAAATCGGCACAAAAAATTCTCAAAAATTTTTAAAAGCTTAATTCCAGAAGCACATACGTCATATTGCTACTTACACACCTATACAAAATCCGCTCCCTTTGAAAAATCCGAAAGGACGCCACTGCCAGCTTTAAAATCGACACAAAAAATTCAAAAAGCTTAAGGCCAAAAGTACAAACCTCATATTATCCCCACACCTATTCAAAACTCGCACCCCTTAAAAAATACGAAAGTACGCCCATGGCAGGGCTAAAATCGGCACAAAATATTCTCAAAAATTTTTAAAAGCTTAAGTCTAGAAGCACAAACCTCATATCGCTACTTACACACCTATACAAACTCGCACCCCTTAAAAAATCCGAAATTAAGCCACTGACGGGGTTAAAACGAGCAGGAAAAATCGCAATAAATTCAAAAAGCTTTTCCAAAAGCACAAATCTCATTTTTTATTTTTTTTTTAATTTCACGCCTGTGCAAAACTCGCACCCCTTAAAAATCCGTGACCACGCCACTGACAGGGTTTAAATTAACACGAAAAATTCGCAAAAATTTCAAAAAGCTTAAGTCCAACAGCACAAACCTCATATTACCATCCCCATATCTATTCAAAACTCGCACCTCTTAAAAAACGAAAGTACGTCCATAACAAGGTTGAAATCGGCACAAAAAATTCTTAAAAATTTTTAAAAGCTTAATTCCAGTAGCACATACCTCATATTGCTAGTTACACACCTATACAAAAGACGCTCCCCTTTAAAAATCCGAAACGACGCCACTGACAGGGTAAAAACCGGCACGAAGAATTCGCAAAAAATTCAAAAAGCTTGTCCAAAAGCACAAATCTCATTTTGTGTGTGTTTTTTTTATTTCACGCTTATGCAAAATTCACACCTTTAAGAAATTAAAAAAATCCGCAACCACGCCACTGACAGAATTAAAATAACACTAAAAATTCGCAAAAAATTCAAAAATCTTAAGTCCAAAAGCACCCATCTCATTTTGAAGTTTTGTTGAAAATATCGCCATTTTCCCCCTTTTTTCCCCATGGATGCGCCACTGATTAAAACTTGGTTCTTCGAATCCGCCACGTCAAACCATTTACAACAATAAAAAAGTTTGACCAAAATCACAGCCATAGGGGCGGAGCTATGTCATTTTTTTTTGACATGTCCCATCAAAAATTCAAAATTTCAAAAAACGTATGTTTTTCGTCTCGTCGATGCGCAAATTTTTATGTCTCGCGAGATTCGATACGTTTCGCCGTAAGGGCGCTACTGGGGCGTGAAGTCAAAAAGTTGACCCCATTTTGGTAGCCACCCACACCCTTACCGTAGGGGTACGAAAAAAAATTGACGTTTTCGTAAGTATGGGAACTGGGAAATATCTGGGCTATGGCGGAAATTTTACAAAAGTTCGAAAACTCTGGGTACACGAGGGACGACATCCTCATTTTTGGCCATTTCATCAAAATTTCCCCTTTGCGAATTTTTTGTGCCGCCCATGTTCGATCTACCGGTTCCAGTCGAAAATCACACTTATTCCTAACGCTTAGCATCAAAACGCGCTAAAATTTTACCGCGTTCGACCACCCCACCCCTAACCCAATGAAAACTCGCTCCCCTTAAAAAAAAGGAAAGTACACAACATTCCACTAAAAAATTGCAAAAAATTAAAAATGGTTGAGTCCAAAAGCACAACATTCTTCTTTTAAAAGCACCCGATTTACGTCCATCAGAAATATTTTTTTAACTTTTTTGACCTTTTTTTAAATTTTTTCCTTCAACCCACAAGTTCGCGATTTTTATGTGACGCCTCTGTTCGAGCTAGCATCCCCGGATCAAAAGTGAAACTTATTCCTAATCCTTAGCTTTAAAACCCAATGGAATTTTTTCGCCTTCGACAATCGCACCCCCCACCTCTAAGCAAAACTCGTACCCCTTAAAAAAATCCGAAAGCACGCCCCTGACCGAATCGAAATCCCCACCAAAAATCATCAAAAAATTCAAAAAGCTTAACCTAAAAACACAAATCTCCAAGCCTCTTACTTCGGGAGCTACAAAAACGGCCCCCATTGGAATTATGTATAGTTATAGGGTGAGGCAGATAAAGGGCCTATTAGAAATATCTCGAGAACTAAAGTAAAGAAAATTATGAAAATTTGAATATAGGGGTTTTGAGGTGTGAACTATTTAATGAAAATATTTTGGTCTCTTTGCTACTTTCAGTTATACCGGAAGTTGTAAATTCGTTTTTTTAAATGGGACACCCTATATATTTTTACGTTTTGGATTCTCCTCGATTTTTTCTTTCTTAAAATATAAAGTTTTGTAATATTATACAGGGTAGATTAAAAGATAATTACGTTCTTTTATTAATTTCGTAGCAAAATTCACACCCTGTAGAATTGTAGTAGTTTTACATTAAAATCCGTTTATATGTTCAAATGATTTTTAATATGGTCTACTATTGTTACCAATTATTAGTATAGCTAAATTTTGAATTTTAGTATACAAGGTGGGTCGAAACTCGGAATGTGTATTTTCTGAGTTTTCTTAAATGGAACACACTATATTTTAGTACTGTAATGAAATGGTATTTTATGGTACATTTTAATTTCTTAAGCATTCCCTATACCCAACTGCTTTAATTTGTGCTTAATTGTTAATCGCACCAACAATCTTGACTACGTGGATATTTTGATAGCTCAACCATTATTGGCAATTTTAAGTATCAGTCTCGATTAGTATGTATTTATTTCCAAAAATTATTTGTGATTGAATATTTTTACGGCCAACCTAATAAAATTTCAGGTATTTTGTGTTGCAATTCATGTTTGGCTTGAATCACCAATAACTCATAAATTGAAGCAGTTAGGTATAGGGATTTCTTAAGAAATTAAAAAGTATCCTAAAATAACATTTCATTACAATACTAAAATACAGGGTGTTCCATTTAAGAAAACTCAGAAAACACTCATTCTGAATTTCGACCAACCCTGTATACAAAAAAGGAAAACTTTAACTATACCAATAATCCTTAACATAGACATAGACTATATTAAAAATCATTTGAATATAAACCGAGTTTATTATGTCAAACTACTACAATTCTACAGGGTGTGAATTTTGCTACGAAATTAATAAAAAACGTAATTATCTTTTAACCTACCCTGTATAATATTACAAAAACTTATATTTTAAGAAAGAAGAAATCAAGGAGAATCCAAAAATGTAATAATGTACAGGGTGTCCCATTAAAAAAAACGAAGTTACAACCAACTTCCGGTATAACCGGAAGTAGCAAAGTGACCAAAATATTTTAATTAAATAGTTCACACCTCAAAACCCCTGTATTCCAATTTTCATAATTTTCTTACCTTGAGTTCTCGAGATATTTCTAATACGCCCTTTATCTGCCTCACCCTGTATAGAGATAGAGATTAGGCAGTTTTAAATGCATATAATATACTCTACTATACCAAAATATTGCACTTTCTGTTAGAACTTTTTAACCAGAAATGATTTAAAAACCAACAGTATACATTTGTCCTCATCTTGCTAAAGAACGTCGAATAATATATCGCTTGTACTATTTCTGTGACTTTAAAAGTTACCTTTTAGGCGCGTCGAATAATATGTCGCCTGTACTATTTTGGCGACTTTAAACAGTACTTCCGGTTGTATTTCTAAATCCGTTACTCCGAGTTAAAATTACATTTTTATAAAAACCGAAAAAGATCAAAACACCCTGTATTTAGCTATAGGGAAACAAATTGCAAAAAATTCAAAAACTTAGGTCCAAAAGCTCAAATCTCATATTGCCCTCCCACACCTATACAAAACTCGCACCCCTTAAAAAATCCAAAACCACGCCCATGACAGGTTTAAAATCGGAACAAAAACAAATCGCCAAAAATTCAAAGTCCAAAAGCTTAGCCTCATATTGCCCTCCCACACCTATACAAAACTCACTCCCCATAAAAAATACGAAAGTACGCTCCTGACAGGGTTGAAATCGGCACAAAAAATTCTCAAAAAATTTAAAAAGCTTATATCCAAAAGCACAAACCTCATATTGCCCCCCACGCCTATTCAAAACTCGCACCCCTTAAAAAATACGAAAGTACGCCCCTGACAGAGTTGAAATCGGCAAACAAAAATCGCAAAAAATTTAAACAGCTAACATCAAAAGTACAAACCTTATATTGCCACTCTCACACCTATACAAAACTCGCACCCCTTAAAAAATACGAATGTACGCCCATGACAGGAATGAAATCGGCATAAGCAATTCTCAAAAAATTCAAAAAGCTTAAGTCCAGAAGCACAAACTTCATATTGCCCCTTAAACGCCTATACAAAACTCGCAACCCTTAAAAAATACGAAAGTACGCCCATGATAGGATTGGAATCGGCACGAAAAAATCGCAAAAAATTCAAAAAGCTTAAGCCCAAAAACAAAAACCTCATTTTGTGTTTCTTTTTAATATTTCAGCCCTATGCAAAACTTGTACCCCTTAAAAAATTCGAAATCACGCCACTGACAGGGTTAAATTGACACAAAAAATTCTCAAAAAATTCAAAAATCTTAAGTCCAAAAGCACAAACCTTATGTTTTGGTTTTGTTGAAAATATCCCTATTTTTGCCCCCTTTTTGCTTCCCATGGATACGCCTCTGATTCAAACTTAGTTTTTCGAATCCGCTACATCAAACCACTTACAACGTTAAAAGTTTGGTCAAAATCGAAGCCGTAGGGACTGAGCTATGTCAGTTTTTCTGTTTTTTTAATTTTTTTTTACTTTTTAATTTTTTTCGAAATTTTTTATCTAAAATTGAAAATTTCGAAAAACCTATGATTTTCGTCTCGTCGATGCGCAAATTTTGATGCCTCGCGCGACTCACTATGTTACGGCTTAAGTACGCTACTGGGCCGCGAAGTTAAAAAGTTGACCCCTTTTTGGTAGCATCCCCCACCCTTAATCTAGGGGTTGGAACGCGGTTTATGGTTGCTTTCCATGTAAAAACTGTGAAATATTTTGGCCATTTCGGAAATTTTGCAAACACATAAAAACTCCGGGTACTTCGAGGGGTGAGTTTGTCATTTTTGGCAATTTCTTCAAATTTCCCCTTTGCGAAATTTTTGTGCCGCCCCTGTTCGAGCTAGCGGTTCCAGTCGAAAATCACAATTATTCCTAACGCTTAGCGTCAAAACGCGCTAAAACTTTATCGCTTTCGACCAACCCACTCCTTACCCCTATGATAAACTCGCTCCCCTTAAAAAAAAGAAAGTACTCCCCTGGAAGGGATAAACTTTGCACGAGAAAATTGCAAGAAATTTAGAAAGCTTAAGTTCAAAAGCACAACATTCTTCTTTTAAAACCACCCGATTTACGTCCATCTGAAATTTTTTTTCAACTTTTTTGCCCTTTTTTTCAATTTTTTCCTTCAACCCGCAAATTTGCGATTTTTTTGTGACGCCCCTGTTCGAGGTAGTATCCCCGGGTCAAAAGTGACATTTATTCCCAACCCTTAGCTTTAAAACCCAACGAAATTTTTTCGCCTTTGACAATCGCACCCCCCTCCCCTAAGTAAAACTCGTACCCCTTAAAAAATCTGAAAGCACGCCTCTGACCGAATCGAAATCCGCACCAAAAATCATCAAAAAATTCAAAAAGCTTAACCCGAAAAGCACAAATCTCTCCACCTCGTACTTCCGGAGCTACAAAAACGCCCCAATTTGAATTAGTATATAGATAGTTAGGCCGTACTAAATCCATAGAATAGTATAATTTTATAATGTACTATACTCTAATACTAATATACTATAATATACTATAATACGGCACTTATGGTTAGAACTTTTTAACCAGAAATTATTTGCTAAGACACGTCGAATAATATATCGTTTATACTATTTCAATGAATTTAAAACGTTACCTCTATTTACTACTCAAAAACCTTATTTTTGAGGTCAAAATTCTCACGTTTTCCGTACAAACTCGCACCCCTTAACAAATACGAAAGTACGCCACTGACAAGAGTCGAAATCGCTAAAAACAAATCGCAAAAAATTCAAAAAGCTCAAGTCCAAAACCACAAGCCTTATATTGCTCTCCCATGCATATACGAAACTTGCACCCCTTAAAAATACACCACTACGCCACTGACAGGGTCGAAATCGGCAAAATCGAATCGCAAAAAATTCATAAAGATTAAGTCCAAAATTGCAAACCTCATATTGCCCTCCCACGCGTATCTAAAACTCGCAGCCCTTAAAAAATCCGAAACCACGCCACTGTCAGGGTTAAAATCGACACAAAAAATTAGCAAAAAATTAAAAAAGCTTAAGGCCAAAAGTACATCATATTGCCATTCCCACACCTATTCAAAACTCGTACCCCTTAAAAATACGAAAGTACGCCCATGACAGGGCTAAAATAGGCACAAAACATTCTCAATATATTTTAAAAGGTCAGGTCCAGAAGCAAAAACCGCACGTTAAACGACGTGGCACCCCTTAAAAATCCGAAACGACGCCACTGACAGGGTTAAAACGGGCACGAAAAATTCGCAAAAAATTCAGAAAGCATTTCCAAAAGCACAAATCTCATTTTTTATTATTATGTTTAATTTCACGCCCACACAAAACTTGCACCCCTAAAAAAATCCGTAACCACGCCACTGACAGATAAAATTGACACGAAAAATTTGCAAATAATTCAAAAAACTTAAGTCCAAAAGCACAAACCTCATATTACTATCCCCATATCTATTCAAAATTCGAACCCCTTAAAAAAACGAAAGTACGCCCATGACAAGGTAAAAATCGGAACAAAAAATTCTCAAAAAATTTTAAAAGCAAAAGTCCAGACGCACTAACCTCATATTGCTAGTTACACACCTATACAAAAGACGCTCCCCTTAAAAAATCCGAAACGACGCCACTGATAGGGTTAAAACCGGCACGAAAAAATGGCAAAAAATTCAAAAAGCTTGTCCAAAGTACAAAACTCATTTTTTATTTTTGGTTTTTTAATTTCACGCCTTTGCCAAATTTGCACCCCTAAAAAATCCGTAACCACGCCACTGACATAGTTAAAAATGACACAAAAACTCGAAAAAAATTCACAAAGCTTAAGTCCAAAAGCACCAACCTTATTTTGTGGTTTTGTTGAAAATATCGCCATTTTAACCCCCTTTTTCCCCCCATGGATACGCCACTGACTGAAACTTAGTTTTTCGAATCAGCCACATCAAACCATTTACAACACTAAAACTTTGGCCAAAATCGAAGCCATAGGGGCGGAGCTATGCCATTTTTTCTTTTTTTTTTATTTTTTTTATTTTTAATTTTTTTTTTGACATTTCTCATCAAAAATTGAAAATTTCAAAAAACTCATATTTTTCGTCTCGTCGATGCGCAAATTTTGATGCCTCGCGTGCTTCGATACGTTTCGCCATAAGGGCGCTACTGTGGCGTGAAGTCAAAAAGTTGACCCCACTTTGGTAGGCCCCCTCACCCTTAACTTAGGGGTTGGAAAAAAAAGAGAAGCTTTCGTAAGTATGGGAACTGTGAAATATTTTGGCTATGGCGGAAATTTTACAAAAATTTGCAAACTCTGGGCACACGAGGGACGACACCGTCATTTTTGGCCATTTCATCAAAATTTCCCCTTTGCGAATTTTTTGTGCCGCCCCTGTTCAATCTAGCGGTTCCAGTCGAAAATCATATTTATTCCTAACGCTTAGCGTCAAAACGCGCTAAAATTATATCGCATACGACCAACCCACCCCCCACTACTATGAAAAACTCGCTCCCCTTAGAAAAAAAGAAAGTACGCCCCTCGAAGGGATACACATTCCATCAAAAAATCGCAAAAAATTTAGAAAGCTTAAGTTCAAAAACACAACATTCTTCTTTTAAATCCACCCGATTTACGTCCATCTGAATTTTTTTTTAACTTTTTTACCCTTTTTTTCTTCAACCCGCAAGTTCGCGATTTTTTTGTGACGCCCCTGTAAGAGCTAGCCTGTCCTGGTCAAAAGTGACACTTATTCCCAACCCTTGGCTTTAAAACCCGATGAAATTTTTTCGCCTTAGACAATCTCACCCCCAACCCCTAAGCAAAACTCGTACCCCTTAAAAAATCCGAAAGCACGCCTCTGGCCGAATCGAAATCCCCACCAAAAATCATCGAAAAATTCAAGAAGCTTAACCCAAAAAGCACAAATCACTCCACTTCGTACTTCCGGAGCTACAAAAACGCCCCAATTTGAATTAGTATATAGACTAGTTAGGCCGTACTAAATCCATAGAATACTATAATTTTATACTAATACTATACTCTAATATACTATACTATACTATACTACGGCACTTTTGGTTAGAACTTTTTAACCAGAAATGATTTTCTAAGTCACGTCGAATAATATATCGCTTATACTATTTTAGTGAGTTTAAAACGGTACTTCTATTTACTACTCGAAAACCTTATTTTTAAGATCAAAATTCTCACGTTTTCCGTACCAACTCGTACCTTTAAACAAATACGAAAGTACGCCACTGACAGAGTCGAAATCGCAACTAATTCAAAAAGCTCAAGCCTCATATTGCCCTCCCATGCCTATACTGAACTCGCTCCCCTTAAAAATAGGAAAATACGCCACTGACAGGGTCGAGATCAGCAAAATTAAATCGCAAAAAATTCATAAAGATTAAGTCCAAAAGTGCAAACCTCATATTGCCAAGAAAAGTGCAAACCTCATATTACCAAGTCCAAAAGTGCAAACCTCATATTGCCCTCCCATGCGTATCCATAACTCGCATCCCTTAAAAAATCCGAAACCACGCCACTGTCAGGGTTAAAATCAACACAAAAAATTCTCAAAAAATTCAAAAAGCCTAAGACCAAAAGTACAAACCTCGTATTACCATCCTCACACCTATTCAAAACTCGCACCCCTTAAAAAATACGAAAGTACGCCCATGAAAGGGCTAAAATCGGCATAAAAAATTCTCAAAATTTTTTAAAAGCCTAAGTTCAGAAGCACCGACCTCATATTGCTACTTACACGCCTATACAAAACCCGCGCCCCTTAAAAAAGTCGAAACGACGTCACTGACAGGGTTAAAACGGGCACGAAAAATTCGCAAAACAATTGAAAAAGTGTAAGTCCAAAAGCACAAACCTCATATTAGCATCCCCATATCTATTCAAAACCCCGCACCCCTTAAAAAACGAAAGTACGCCCATGACATGGCTAAAATCGGCACAAAAAAAAATTCTCGAAGAATTTTAAAAGCCTAAGTCCAGGAGCACAAACCTCATATTGCTACTTACTCAGCAATACAAAACTCGCACCCCTTAAAAAATCCGAAACGACGCCACTGACAGGGTTAAACCGGGCACGAAAAATTCGCAAAAAAATCAAAAAGGTTTTCCTCAAGCACAAATACCATTTTGTATTTTGTTTTTAATCTCAAGCCTATGCAAAACTCGCACCCCTAAAAAATCCGTAACCACGCCACTGACAGTGTTAAAATTGACATGAAAAATTCTCAAAAAATTCAAAAAGCTTAAGCTCAGAAGCACATACCTCATATTGCTACTTATACACCTATACAAAAGTAGCTCCCCTAAAAAAATCCGAAACGACGCCACTGACAGGGTTTAAACCGGCACGAAAAATTCGCAAAAAATTCAAAAAGCTTGTCCAAAAGCACAAATCTCATTTTGTGATTTTTTTTTCTAAATTTCACGCCCATGCAAAATTCGCACCCCTAAAAAATCCGTAACCACTGACCGAGTTAAAATTGACACGAAAAATTCGCAAAAAATTCAATTACCTTAAGTCCAAAAGCACCAATCTCATTTTGCGGTTTTGTTGAAAGTATCGCCATTTTAACCCCCTTTTTCCCCCCATGGATGCGCCACTGATTGAAACTTGGTTTTTCGAATCAGCCACATCAAACCATTTACAACACTAAAAGTTGGGCCAAAATCGAAGCCATAGGGGCGGAGCTATGCCATTTTTTCTGTTTTTTTTTTATTTTTTTTATTTTTATTTTTTTTTGACATTTCTCATCAAAAATTGAAAATTTCAAAAAACTCGTATTTTTCGTCTCGTCGATGCGCAAATTTTGATGCCTCGCGTGATTCGATACATTTCGCCATAAGGGCGCTACTGGGGCGTGAAGTCAAAAAGTTGACCCCACTTTGGTAGGACCCCCCACCCTTAACTTAGGGGTTGGAAAAAAAAGAGAAGCTTTCGTAAGTATGGGAACTGTGAAATATTTGGGACGTGGCGGGAATTTTACTAAAATTTGAAAACTGTGGCTACACGAGGGACGACACTGTCATTTTTGGCCATTTCATCAAAATTTCCCCTTTGGGAATGTTTTGTGCCGCCCCTGTTCGATCTAGCGGCTCCAGTCAAAAATCATATTTATTTCTAACGGTTAGCATCCAAACGCGCTAAAAGTATAGCGCATACAACCAACCCACCCCCCACCCCTATAAAAAACCCGCTCCCCTTAAAAAAAGGAAAGTACGCTCCTGGGAGGGATAAACATTCCACCAAAAAATCGCAAAAAATTGAGAAAGCTTAAGTTCAAAAACACAACATTCTTCTTTTAAATCCACCCGATTTACGTCCATCTGAATTTTTTTTTCAACTTTTTTACCCTTTTTTTCTTCAACCCGCAAGTTCGCGATTTTTTTTGCGACGCCCCTGTACGAGCTAGCCTCCCCGGGCTAAAAGTGACACTTATTCCCAACCCTTGGCTTTAAAACCCAATGAAATTTTTTCGCCGTAGACAATCTCACCCCCAACCCCTAAGCAAAACTCGTACCCCTTAAAAAATCCGAAAGCACGCCCCTGGCCGAACCCAAATCCCCATCAAAAATCATCGAAAAATTCAAAAAGCTTAACCCCAAAAACCACAAATCTCTCCACCTCTTACTTCCGGAGCTACAAAAACGCCCCAATTTGAATTAGTATATAGACTAGTTAGGCCGTACTAAATCCATACAATACTATACTTTTATAATATACTATACTCTAATATACTATACTATACTATAACATTGCACTTCCGGTTAAAACTTTTTAAACAGAAACGTTATAAAAAACGAAAAATATACATCTTGCTAAGGTACGTCGAATAATATATCGCTTATACTATTTCTGTAAGCTTAAAACGGTACTTCCGGTCGCAACTCAAAACCCTATACCCGAGATCAAAATTGTCGTCTTTAATACCATCTTTGAGTCATAAACTTTCATTTGACACCCCACTTGTATTAACAAAGGAGTAAAATTTGCAGAAGGACTTACAGACGGGTCATGAAACCGGAAATTTATTTCTTTCGAGCAACCCGTCCCCTATCCCTATACAAAAATCGTACCCCTTAAAAAACCCAAAACCACGCCCTTGATCGGGTTTAAATCGGCACGAAAAAATTGCAAGAAATTCAAAAAGCTTAATTTCAAACCTCATATTGCCCCCACAGCTATACAAAACTCGCACCCCTTAAAAAATACGAAGGTACGCCACTGAAAGGTTTGAGATCGGCACAAAACAAATTTAAAAGGCTTAAGTCCAAAAGCACAAAACTCATATTCCCTCACACCTATACAAAACTCGCACCACTTAAAAAATACGAAGGTACGCCCCTGAAAGGTTTGAAATCGGCACAATACATATTTAAAAAGCTTAAGTCCAAAAGCAAAAACCTCATAATGCCCCCCACACCTATAGGAAACTCGCACCCCTTAAAAAATACGTAAGTATGCCCCTGATAGGGTTGAAATCGGACGACAAAATTGGAAACAATTCAAAAATCTTAAATGAAGAAGCACCACCCTGATTTTGTGTTGTCACCCCTGAAGAAAATCCGTAATCACGCCACTGACAGAATTAAAATTGGCACGAAAAATTCGCAAAAAAATTCAAAAATCGTAAGTCCAAAAGCATCGATCTAATTTTGAAGTTTTGTTGAAAATATCGCCATTTTTCCCCCTTTTTTCGCCATGGATGCGCCAATGATTGAAACTTAGTTTTTCGAATCCGCCACATCAAACCATTTACAGCAATAAAAGTCTGACCAAAACCGCAGCTATGGGGGCGGAGCTATGTCACTTCTGTTTTTTTTTGGCATTTCCCATCAAAAATTGATAATTTCAAAAAACGTATATTTTTCGTCTCGTCGATACGCAAATTTTGATGTCTCGCGAGATTTGATATGTTTCGCCGTAAGGGTACTACTGGGGCCTGAACTCAAAAAGTTGACCTCATTTTAGTAGCCACCCCCACCCTTACCGTAGGGGTTGGAAAAAAGTCGAAGTTTTGTGGACTATGGGAGCTGTGGAATATAAGGTCTATGGCGGAAATTTTAAAAAAGTTTGAAAACTCTGGGTACACGAGGGACGACATCGTCATTTTTGGCCATTTCATCAAAATTTCCCCTTTGCTACCAAAAAAAATACGAAGGTACGCCCCTGAAAGGTTTGAAATCGGCACAAGACGTATTTAAAAAGCTAAGTAAAAAAGCAAAAACCTCATATTGCCCCCCACACTTATAGAAAATTCGCACCCTTTAAAAAATACGTAAGTATGCCCCTAATAGGGTTGAATACGGACGACAAAATCGCAAACAATTCAAAAATCTTAAATGCAGAAGCACCACTCTGATTTTGTGTTTTTTTAAATTTCACCCCTATGCAAAATTCGCACCCCTTTAAAAATCAGAATTCACACCCCTGATAGAATTTAAATCGTCACGAAAAAATTGCAAAAAATTTAAAAAGCTTAAGTCCAAAAGCATGAAATTCATATTGCCCTCTCAGACCTATACAAAACTGGCACCCCTTATAAAATACGAAAGTACGTCTTAGACATGATTGAAATCGGACCAAACAAATTGCAAAAAATTCAAAAATATTAAATATAAAAGAACAATCCGCATTTTGTGGTTTTTTTTGAAAATTTCAACCCTTTGCAAAACTCGTACCCCTTAAAAATCCGAAACTTCGCCACTCTCAGGGTTAAAATCGACACAGAAAATTCTCAAAAAAAATTAAAAGCTTAAGTCCAGAAGCACAAATCTCATATTGCTACTTACACACCTATACAAACTCACACCCCTTAAAAAGTCCGAAATTACGCCACTGATAGGGTTAAAACGGGCACGAAAAAATCGCAATGAATTCAAAAAGCTTTCCCAAAAGCACAAATCTCATTTTATGTATATTTTTTGTAATTTCACGCCTATGCAAAACTCGCACCCGTTAAAAAATCCGTGACCACTCCACTGACAGAGTTAAAATTGACACGAAAAATTCAAAAAGCTTAAGTCTAACAGCACACACCTCATATTACTATCACCATATCTATTCAAAATTCGCACCCCTTAAAAAAACGAAAGTACGCCCATAACAAGGTTGAAATCGGCACAAAAATTCTCAAAAATTTTTAAAAGCTTAATTCTAGTAGCACGTACCTCATATCGCTAGTTACACACCTATACAAAAGACACTCCTCTTAAAAAATCCGAAACGACGCCACTGACAGGGTTAAAACCGGCACGAAAAATTCGCAAAAAAATCAAAAAGCTTGTCCAAAAGCACAAATCTCATTTTGTGTTTTTTTTTTAAATTTCACGCCTATGCAAAATTCGCACCCCTAAAAAAATCCGTAATCACGCCACTGACAGAATTAAAATTGGCACGAAAAATTCGCAAAAAAATTCAAAAATCGTAAGTCCAAAAGCATCCATCTCATTTTGAAGTTCTGTTGAAAATATCGCCATTTTTCCCCCTTTTTTCCCCATGGATGCGCCAATGATTGAAACTTAGTTTTTCTATTCCGCCACATCAAACAATTTACAACAATAAAAGTCTGACCAAAATCGCAGCTATGGGGGCGGAGCTATGTCACTTTTTCTGTTTTTTTTTTGGCATTTCCCATCAAAAATTGACAATTTCAAAAAACGTATATTTTTTGTCTCGTCGATACGCAAATTTTGATGTCTCGCGAGATTTGATACGTTTCGCCGTAAGGGTACTACTGGGGCCTGAACTCAAAAAGTTGACCTCATTTTAGTAGCCACCTCCACCCTTACCGTAGGGGTTGGAAAAAAGTCGAAGTTTTGTGGAGTATGGGAGCTGCGGAATATTTGGTCTATGGCGGAAATTTTACAAAAGTTGAAAACTCTGGGTACACGAGGGACGACATCGTCATTTTTGGCCATTTCATCAAAATTTCCCCTTTGCTACCCTAAAAAAAATACGAAGGTACGCCCCTGAAAGGTTTGAAATCGGCACAAGACGTATTTAAAAAGCTAAGCCCAAAAGCAAAAACCTCATATTGCCCCCCACACCTATAGAAAACTCGCACCCTTTAAAAAATACGTAAGTATGCCCCTGATAGGGTTGAAATCGGACGACAAAATCGCAAACAATTCATAAATCTTAAATGCAGAAGCACCACTCTGATTTTGTGTTTTTTTAAATTTCACCCCTATGCAAAATTCGCACCCCTTTAAAAATCAGAATTCACACCCCTGATAAAATTTAAATCGTCACGAAAAAATTGCAAAAAATTTAAAAAGCTTAAGTCCAAAAGCATGAAATTCATATTGCCCTCTCAGACCTATACAAAACTGGCACCCCTTATAAAATACGAAAGTACGTCCTTGACAGGATTGAAATCGGACCAAACAAATTGCAAAAAATTCAAAAAGCTTAAATATAAAAGCACAATCCGCATTTTGTGGTTTTTTTTGAAAATTTCAACCCTATGCAAAACTCGTACCCCTTAAAAAATCAGAAACTTCGCCATTGTCAAAGTTAAAATCGACACAAAAAATTTACAAAAAATTCAAAAAGGTTAGGGCCAAAAGTACAAACCTCATATTGCCATCCCCACACCTATTCAAAACTCGCACCCCTTAAAAAATACGAAAGTACGCCCACGGCAGGGCTATAATCGGCACAAAAAATTCTCAAAAAAATTTAAAAGCTTAAGTCCAGAAGCACAAACCTCATTATGCTACTTACACAAATATACAAACTCACACCCCTTAAAAAATCCGAAATTATACCACTGATAGGGTCAAAACGGGCACGAAAAAATCGCAATAAATTCAAAAAGCTTTTCCAACAGCGCAAATCTCATTATATATATATATATATATATATATATATATATATATATATATATATATATTGGGTAATATTCGAGCTTTCGGAAATGTTTATTTCCTTTTTCAAGAATGTCTACAATGCAATAAGATAAAAAAAATATTAGAATATTTATCAAAGAACAAATAGTAATGAGTAACTTACCAGAATTTAGATTATAAAAAAATGTTGGTTACTATACATAAGATTAAAAATATCAATTCTTTGATAAATATTCTAATATTTTTTTTATCTTATTGCATTGTAGACATTCTTGAAAAAGGAAATAAACATTTCCGAAAGCTCGAATATTAGACAATAGTATACTTTAAAGCCCCAATTTGACTTCAATACCCAAAAAATTTGTGAAATTCGTATTTCCAATCTAGTCAATCAAAATACTACTTGTATATATATATATATATATATATATATATATATATATATATATATATATATATATATATATATATATATTTCTTTTAATTTCACGCCTATGCAAAACTCGCACCCCTTAAAGAAATCCGTGACCACTCCACCGACAGAGTTAAAATTGACACGAAAAATTCGCAAAAAATTCAAAAAGCTTAAGTCTAACAGCATAAACCTCACATTGCCATCCCCATATCTATTCAAAATTCGCACCCCTTAAAAAACCACAGTACGCCCATAACAAGGTTGAAATCGGCACAAAAAATTCTCAAAAATTTTTAAAAGCTTAATTCTAGTAGCACGTACCTCATATCGCTAGTTACACACACCTATACAAAAGACACTCCTCTTAAAAAATCCGAAACGACGCCACTGACAGGGTTAAAACCGGCACGAAAAATTCGCAAATAATTCAAAAAGCTTGTCCAAAAGCACAAATCTCATTTTGTGTTTTTTTTTTTTAATTTCACGCCTATGCAAAATTTGCACCCCTAAAAAAATCCGCAATCACGCCACTGACAGAATTAAAGTTGGCACGAAAAATTCGCAAAAAATTCAGAAATCGTAAGTCCGAAAGCATCCATCTCATTTTGAAGTTTTGTTGAAAATATCGCCATTTTCCCCCCCTTTTTTCCCCATGAATGCGCCACTGATTGAAACTTGTTTTTTCGAATCCGCCACATCAAACCATTTACAACAATAAAAGTTTGACCAAAATCGCAGCTATGGGGGCGGAGCTATGTCACTTTTTTTGTTTTTTTTATTTTTTTTATTTTTAATTTTTTTTTGACATTTCCCATTAAAAATTGAAAATTTCAAAAAACGCATATTTTTCGTCTCGTCGATGCGCAAATTTTGATGTCTCGCGAGATTTGATACGTTTCGCCGTAAGGGTGCTACTGTGGCCTGAACTCAAAAAGTTGACCTCATTTTAGTAGCCACCCCCACCCTTACCGTAGGGGTTGGAAAAAAAGTCGAAGTTTTGTGGAGTATGGGAACTGTGGGATATTTGGGCTATGGCGGAAATTTTACAAAAGTTGAAAACTCTGGGTACACGAGGGACGACATCGTCATTTTTGACCATTTCATCAAAATTTCCCCTTTGCAAATTTTTTGTGCCGCCCCTGTCCGATCTATCGGCTCCAGTCAAAAATCACACTTATTCCTAACGCTTAGCATCAAAACGCGCTAAAATTTTATCGCGTTCGACCAACCCACCCCCAACCGCTATAAAAAACTTGCTCCCCTTAAAAAAAAGGAAAGTACGCTCCTGGGAGGGATAAACATTCAACTAAAAAATCGCAAAAAATTAAGAATAGTTAAATCCAAAAGCACAACATTCTTCTCTGAAAATCACCCGATTTACGTCCATCTGAAATTTTTTTTCAACTTTTTTGCCCTTTTTTTCAATTTTTTCCTTCAACCCGCAAGTTTGCGATTTTTTTGTGACGCCCCTGTTCGAGCTAGTATCCCCGGGTCAAAAGTGACATTTATTCCCAACCCTTAGCTTTAAAACCCAACGAAATTTTTTCGCCTTTGACAATCGCACCCCCCTCCCCTAAGTAAAACTCGTACCCCTTAAAAAATCTGAAAGCACGCCTCTGACCGAATCGAAATCCGCACCAAAAATCATCAAAAAATTCAAAAAGCTTAACCCGAAAAGCACAAATCTCACCACCTCGTACTTCCGGATCTACAAAAACATCCACTTGTGAATTATGTATATAGACTAGTTAGGCCGTACTAAATCCATAGAATACTATTATTTTATACTAATACCATACTCTAATATACTATACTATACTATACTACGGCACTTTTATTTAGAACTTTTAACCAGAAATAATTTTCTAAGTCACGCCGAATAATATATCGCTTATACTATTTTAGTGAATTTAAATCGGTACTTCTATTTACTACTCATAAACCTTATTTTTGAGGTCAAAATTCTCTCGTTTTCCGTACAAACTCGTACCTTTAAACAAATACGAAAGTACGCCACTGACAGATTCGAAATCGGCAAAAACAAATCGCAAAAAATTCAAAAAGCTCAAACCTCATATTGCCCTCCCACGCCTATATCAATCTCGCACCCCTTAAAAATACGAAAATACGCCATTGACAGGGCCGAAATCGGCAAAATCAAATCGCAAAAAATTCATAAATATTAAGTCCAAAAGTGCAAACCTCATATTGCCCTCCCACGCGTAGCCATAACTCGCACCCCTAAAAAAATCCGAAACCACGCCATTGTCAGGGTTAAAATTGACACAAAAAATTCGCAAAAAATTCAAAAAGGCCAAGGCCAAACGTACAAACCTCATATTGCCTCCCCACACCTATTCAAAACTCCCACCCCTTAAAAAATATGAAAGTACGCCCATGAAAGGGCTAAAATCGTCATAAAAAATTCTCAAAAAATTTTAAAAGCCTAAGTCCAGAAGCACCGACCTCATATTGCTACTTACACACCTATACAAAACTCTCACCCCTTAAAAAATCCGAAATGACGCCACTGACAGGGTTAAACCGGGCACGAAAAATTCGCAAAAAAATCAAAAAGCTTTTGCACAAGCACAAACACCATTTTTTATTTTGTTTTTAATGTCACGCCTATGCAATACCCGCACCCCTAAAAAAAATCCGTAACCACGCCACTGACAGAGTTAAAATTGACATGAAAAATTCTCAAAAAATTCAAAAAGCTTAAATTCAGAAGCACATACCTCATATTGCTACTTACACATCTATACAAAACTCGCACCCCTTAAAAATCCGAAACGACGCCACTGACCGGGTTAATCCAGGCACGAAAAATTCGCAAAAAAATCAAAAAGCTTTTCCACAAGCACAAATACCATTTTTATTTTGTTTTTAATCTCACGCCTATGCAAAACTTGCACCCCTAAAAAAATCCGTAACCACGCCACTGACAGAGTTAAAATTGACATGAAAAATTCTCAAAAAATTCAAAAAGCTTAAATTCAGAAGCACATACCTCATTTTGCTACTTACACACCTATACAAAAGTAGCTCCCCTAAAAAAATCCGAAACGACGCCACTGTGAGGGTTTAAACCGGCACGAAAAATTCGCAAAAAAATCAAAAAGCTTGTCCAAAAGCAGAAATCTCATTTTGTGATTTTTTTTCTAAATTTTACGCCTATGCGAAATTCACACCCCTAAAAAATCCGCAACCACGCCACTGACCGAGTTAAAATCGACACGAAAAATTCGCAAAAAATTCAGTTACCTTAAGTCCAAAAGCACCAACCTCATTTTGCGGTTTTGTTGAAAATATCGCCATTTTAACCCCCTTTTTCTCCCCATGGATGCGCCACTGATTGAAACTTGGTTTTTCGAATCAGCCACATCAAACCATTTACAACACTAAAAGTTTGGCTAAAATCGAAGCCATAGGGGCAGAGCTATGTCATTTTTTCTGTTTTTTTTTATTTTTTTTATTTTTATTTTTTTTTTGACATTTGCCAACAAAAATTGAAAATTTTAAAAAACGTATATTTTTCGTCTCGTCGATGCTCAAATTTTGATGCCTCGCGCGATTCGATACGTTTCGCCGTAAGGGCGCTACAGGGACGTGAAGTCAAAAAGTTGACCCCATTTTGGTAGGCCCCCCCACCCTTAACTTAGGGGTTGGAAAAAAAAGAGAAGCTTTCGTAAGTATGGGAACTGTGAAATATTTGGGACGTGGCGGGAATTTTACTAAAATTTGAAAACTGTGGCTACACGAGGGACGACACCGTCATTTTTGGCCATTTCATCAAAATTTCCCCTTTGCGAATTTTTTGTGCCGCCCCTGTTCAATCTAGCCGCTCCAGTCTAAAATCACACTTATTCCTAATGCTTAGCGTCAAAACGCGCTAAAATTTTATCGTGTTAGACCACCCCACTCCCCAGCCCTATAAAAAACTCGCTCCCCTTAAAAAAAAAGAAAAGTACGCTCCTGAGAGGGATAACCATTCCACTAAAAAATTGCAAAAAATTAAGAATGGTTAAGTCCAAAAGCACAACATTCTTCTTTTAAAAGCACCCGATTTACGTCCATCTGAATTTTTTTTTCAACTTTTTTACCCTTTTTTTCTTCAACCCGCAAGTTCGCGATTCTTTTGTGACGCCCCTGTTCGAGCTAGCCTGTCTAGGTCAAAAGTGACACTTATTACTAACCCTTGGCTTTAAAATCCGATGAAATTTTTTCGCCTTAGACAATCTCACCCCCAACTCCTAAGCAAAACTCGTACCCCTTAAAAAATCCGAAAGCACGCCTCTGGCCGAATCGAAATCCCCACCAAAAATCATCGAAAAATTCAAGAAGCTTAACCCAAAAAGCACAAATCCCTCCACTTCGTACTTCCGGAGCTACAAAAACAGGGGGGCTATGCTGTATCATTTACGTAAACCGATTACGTACGGTAAACTCGAATTACAGGCTGTAATCTTGTGTGTAAAATCGGTATGCTGTATCAATGATTTCCAACCAAGGGGTTGCCTACCTTCGTATGTAATTTCTTTTAGGTAAACGCACGCGTAAACGTAATTTTAAACTTTTCTAAACAAAAATTACTTGCCGGTTAGTTTGGTTATGTGAAAATGTTTGTTATATTAATAAATATTGTTATTTTTATTTGTGAAACAAAGTTGTTTGTGTGATAGACTTGTATTTGATATTTAGTTTAATTGGTTTAGTGTTTAATTTTTAAGTGATTTTATAGTTGTTTAGTACTTCAATATATTATATCATAAAATGAATTTTTGTTCTAAGTAGCTTTGACTATTTCCTACTAACACTACATCATCAGGATACAGTAAGTACCAGGGAATGTAAAGTTGTGCTCACAACGAGGCGCCGACCCTCGCACCATATCATGGATCGCCTGATGCATTATGTTAAATGCGATGAGATCGTTCACGAAAATGAAGAGTATAGTAGAATACTCTGTTCTAGGCGAGGATACCATCCTTTGGTCTCCTTAGTGAGTGCACCCTTACCCTGCTAGGCCTGGATCCCACGTACCAAAAAAAAGTTGATTAATAGCAAGCTGAAAATTTGCTAATAGGGCTTTTCATCAATTGTCATTTGTTTGGAGTTCCTGTCATATGTTATATAATATTAATATAGGGCTTTTCATTCAGTCATTTGTTTCGAGCTTCTGTCATGTGTCACATAATATTAATATATCTATGTCATACGTTATTGGCATATACCAATGATACAAAGACGTAGATATATTAATATAATATGACACATGACAGAAGCTCGAAACAAATGACAATCGATGAAAAGCCCTATACACGGATTATACGGCATATGACAGAAGCTCGAAACAAATGACTGTGAATGAAAAGCCCTATAGCTTAACAAACTTTGATGTACGCAAACACTGGAAGTTTTAATTGTGGAACAGTTTACAAATTTGGAACGTAGATTACTAAAACTCTCGTGTATTTTGTGAGACAGAACATCCAATTGATTTGTTACCCTTTCATTAAACTCTCATGCAAAAATCAGACTGATATTACTAACCAACATGATTCCTGTCATTTGACATGTTCTTCTTGTTCCACTCATTAAAATGCCCAGTTGGTGATAAACACCAGTCTGATTTTTGCATGAGAGTAATGAAATGGAAATAAATCAATTGGAAGTTCTGTCTGACAAAATACATGGAACGTTTTCAAAGTCTGACGTTCCAAATTTTTAACTTATTCCACAATTAATACTTCCCCTGTTCCCATACATCAAAGTTTGTCCGACTAGACACTGTTAATCTATTAACAAATAATTTTCAGCTAGCTATTAATCAACTTTTTTTTGGTATGCATTATCCAGGTCTTTGCAGTTCCCTTGTTTACTGATCCAAAACTAATGAGTATAAATAAGAACTGAGTACTTACTGTGCCTCTCCCATATTTTCATGAAGTGTCTAAGTAGTTTTATGACTCTGTAGTTTGTTCATTATTGTATTTTTGTTTTGTTTTTATAAACGGGTACAAATATACTGCTTCTCCATTCGTTTAGCATTTGTCCAACTTCCATAATTCTATTAAATAAACGTATTAGCCAACTTATTCCTGCCTCTCCTAATGGCTTCCACATTTCCCCAGGAATATCCTCTGATTCCTTTATTTTTTGAAGTGCTTGAACCACTTCCTCATGGTCAGTGCGAGTTGACAGTAAAATCAAGTAGGAAGTATATATCAGCACGTCTCGCAACAAGGATGGAAAAAATACAGTATGTTTAAGATATACTATGTGAAGACAGACACATGTCTCTGACTCATTAGCTATCATCAGTACAGTATAGCCAAGTTAGAATAGGTCTGCGTTAACCTTTCCTTGTTTGAAAAACTCTAAACATTGTTTGAAACATTCCGCATTCCTTTCCTCGAGTAGCTGTAGCTTCCTCCTTGGATGTGTTAGTTGTTGCTCTGGAATCGTTAGGATCTTCTAACATTATTGTCACAAATTGGTTGCATTGCTTCTGTAGTGATCTTTTCCCAAGCTAGCATACACCTCTAGTAAATATAGCGGTATAGCATACAGAAATGTAGATAAACTGATAATGTTGATTTGTAAACAAAACATCTTCACTAAATGGGTGAAAAAGCTGAATTCTTAGTGTTTGTTATCTGTATTTTGATGTTGCAGTCATTAAGTTAAGGGGCAGAATAAAAAAAAAACTCTGTAGACACATTAACGGACACACTTCACATGTAGTCACATCTTCTTAAGGAGTGACTTCATATGCAGTTGTGTCAGTGAATGTATTAATATCAAGCTTTCGCAAAATTTATTTGTTTCATCAAGTCTAAAATAAATTTATAATTCTTTTCTCAGTAAATACAATGAAATTAAGACAAAAAAGCATTGTATTAAACAAGCATAAAAACTTACAACATGAGCTTAGTCCATTAAATTTTAAACATTATCACTAAACATAAAAAATATAAGATTGTTAATCTAGTAGTAATTACAATGTTTTATTTAATTTTATATCACAGTAATAGTTTTTGGCACTGAAATATCTCATAAAAACGGATTACTGGTTGTCTCGTAATCCATCTCGTAACCTGAAGTCACTCTAGATTTAAATTATGTCTTTCTGCCACAGCATTTAAGTACATAAATAACCGATTTACAAAATTCATCTTTTCAAAATATAAACATTAAACTTAAAAACAAGCAAAAAGTTGGGTTAACATGAATTGACTGACAGTCAGGACATGACAGAACCCTAAATAACATGATACGTAATTTTTTTGATACATCATACCACTTTATACACTTATGTTTTGACGACTGTAATCTGATGTACGTAATTCTGAACTTTACACATGTACGTAATCACTTTACGTAAAGGATACAGCATAGCCCCCAAGGTGATTTCTGCATATAAACGTTCGCGTTAAGGGCGTCAAGGTACCTGTCCACAACAAAACGTAAAATATCTGTAGTCATTATTTAGCAATTGTTATGTGAGGTTTGGAATAGGAAAGCAGTCAAATTAACGTCTAAAGATTTGATGCAAACTATTGAACTAAATAAAAGCGTTTAATAAAATCGTTACTAATCTGAAATGATTTCGGATCTTTTGAAAATTTGAACTCTTCGTGTAACTTTCCGTCGATTGATATACGATTTTACTAAATTTTAGTCATCTTTATTTACATCCATATCGTATTTTGAGTGACTTTAAAACAGTACCTACTTACGGTTGTAACTCTATAACCAAAGTCCGATGTCAAATTTCTCATCTTTAATACCGTCCTTGGGTTATAAGCTTTCATTCGACACCTCATTTGCCATCCTATCTGTAATAATAACGGAGGAGTTGTATTCGCGGACGGACGGACAGACAGTCATTAAACGGGAAGTATACATATTATATTTGTTCTCGTCTTGCGAAGGCGCGTCGAATAGTATATCACTTGTACTATTCCGGTGACTTAAAACAGTACTTCCGGTCGCATTACTAAAACTGGAAGTCCTTGGTCAAATTTTCATCTTTAATACCATTCTTGGGTTATAAGCTTTCATTCGACACCTCATTTGTCATTCTATCTATATTAGTAACGGAGGAGTTATATTCGCGGACGGACGGACAGCCAGTCATTAAACGGTAAGTATAATATTTGTTCTCGTCTTGCGAAGGCGCGTCGAATAGTATATCACTTGTACTATTCCGGTGACTTAAAACAGTACTTCCGGTCGCATTTCTAAAACCGGAAGTCCTAGGTCAAATTTCTCACTTTAGTACCATCCTTGGATTATAAGCTTTCATTTGACACATCACCTATCATTCTACCTAGTGCAATGACAAAGAATTTATTTTTACTGAAGACGAACAGACGGACAGACAGTCATGAAACCAGAAGTATATATTTGTTCTCAACTTGTTAAGGCGCGTCGAATAATATATCGCTTATATTAATGGAGGTACCAGGAAGCATGGCCCTACCTGGTATAGTGACGGCGGAGTTATATTCGCCGTCGGACAGACAGACGGACAGTCTAGGTCAAATTTCTTACCTTTAGTAGGTACCATCCTTGGATTATAAGCTTTCATTTGACACCTTATTTGTAATTCTACCCGGTATAGTGACAAAGTAGTTATATTCGTGGTCGGACGGACAGACAGCCTAGGCCAAATTTCTCACCTTTAGAACCATCCTTGGATTATAAGCTTTCATTTGACACCTCATTTGTCATTCTACCTGATATAAAGGAGTTGAGTTCACGGATAGACAGACGGATGTGGATAATTCAACGTTTTCATATTTTTTTAGAATTGGTGAAAACAAAACAATTTCATAAATTGTAGAGAATTATTAAAACTAAAGTACCTATGTTTCATTACAATATTTAAGATCATTATTGAATTTTAACCAGGGAAACTGTAATTGAAAATAAAGGTTGTAAAAGCGATTTTTATATAATTTCTATTTATTTTTTTTTTATTTCTGTAAGTTTGAAAAACATTGTCAATTAATTATATTAATTTAGTATTAGAATATGTAATATCTCGTAGAACTTATCTTGATAAATTCGAAAATAGTGAACACTGACAACGTCGCACAATGACTAGCGACGCTCTAATATCTATTGAATACACAGAAACTTGAATATTGTTGGCGCCATATTGTTTATGATATGTGAGGACGCTTCAATGTAAGGAATATATATAATTTGATTTAATTTGCAAGTTTCATATTTGCTTTGCATTCTTATTTTTGTATATTTAGATACTTTTCAAAGAATATTCGGCTTCAACATTGTTAGTTCCTGAGGTATAACTTGGTGACGCCGCATGGAGGAGTAAACGCGTAGACGCTCTAATGATAACGGGATGTATATATATATATATATATATATATATATATATATATATATATGCTATGGGTTGGCAACGTTGCTTGGTTAGATAAACAAGTTCGGAAATTTACTGTGAAAAAATCGCGAAAATTCTTAAAACGGAGGTGAAAATAAAATTTAAACACCATACCAAGTCGTATCTAAAGACAACAGCGAAGTGTACAATCAAAATTCGGAGTGAAACAAACATTTTTAAGTGAATAAAACCTGCAGAGCCAGTGCTGGTAAAAAAAACAAGGTTAGCTATAAATAAACAAAACAATCAATTATTGCATTCCATACGAAGGTAACTGCTAAACAATTTTTGGCGGTGTTGCCAAATCTGAAAAAAGCACTGAGAAATAGGGAAGAAAGAAATAAATACCCTTTTAAATAGGCCAGTCTAAGAAGGGCAAAAATCTCCGCGAGGTTGAATCGGATTTTTGCACTTACCGCAGACAGCCAATCGATAAACAATCGAATAGTAACAACATGGAAGAATTCATCAAAGATTTGCGAGAAAAATTGGACAGAATGGAAACAAGGGATACGAGGATAGAGCAAAAATTGGATGGAATCCAAGAAGAGCTTAAAGAATTAAGAAATCAAAACCAGGAGCTGAAAAGAGAAAATATGCTACTAAAGCAAGAAATGAGTGAAATAAGAGCAGAAAATAAACAAATGAAAGCTGAAATTAAAGAAGTGCGAGAAGAAATGGAAACGCTAAGCAAACTAAAATTTAAGGAGGCAGTGCCAAAAAGACTAAGCGACCTAGAGGATAGAACGGAACGAGAGGAGAAAAAGAAAATTGAGAAAAACTTAATAGTCAGGGGAATTAAAATAGGAGAAGAGAATGTAAAAGAAGATCTAGAAAATTTACTAAAAATAAAACTCAACGTTGAAGCTAAAATAGAACAAATAGACCAAGAAATTCACAGCCATTCATAACAGCAAAATGGAAAAATATACAAGATAAAAAGAAAATAATGGAACAAAAGAAAATCCTGAAAGGTACAAAAATATTTATCGACGAACAAAGAACCTATGAAGAACGAAGAATACACAGGCAAGTAAAGAAAAGAGCAGAGGTGGAAAAGGAAGCAGGGAAGAAAGTGAAGATGGGCTTCAAAAAATTATGGATAGACGATCAACTTTGGGAATGGAATAACATAATAAAAGACTTAAAGCTGAAGTGTACTGGAAACAACAGAGAAAATCCAAAAAACTAAAAGAATCAAACCGAAGGATAGTGGAACAGACCCGGCTAAGGAAATGGATAATGATAATAATAAAACAATATACAAGAAAAAGAGGAATAGAATTAACATGAATAAAAGAGCTAAACCCATTAAAATTGGATCATGGAATATCCAGACAATGCTAAAAGTAGGGAAAATGCAGGAAATTGCTTTAGAAATGGAAAAATACGAACTAGAAATACTAGCACTACAGGAGATACGATGGAAAAATGAAGGAACATTTAAGAAGAAAAACTTTACTATGTATTACTCAGGAGAAGACAAACAGGGGAAAAATGGAACAGCTTTTATAGTGAGCAAAAGATTGAGAGAAAAAGTTATACATTTCAAAGCTATTAATGGAAGAATCTCCTACATCAGAATCGAAAATAAACAAGCCAATATATCTTTAGTTAACTGCTACGCACCTACCGAGGAAGCAGACCAACAAGATAAAATGGAATTCTATGAACTTTTAGAAGAAACCTGCGAAAATATTCCTAGGAACGATATCTTAATAATACTGGGAGATTTTAACGCGTAAGTGGGAAAAGAGAGCTACAACCAAAATGTAGCAGGTAAAGAAACGATCCACAATGTCACAAACGATAACGGGGCAAAAGTTTGCAATCTGGCAGCAGCAACAAATACCTACATCGTCAGTACGAAATTTATTCATAAAAGGGAACACAAGATAACCTGGATGTTACCAGGGAGATCAGATGGCAACCAAATAGATCATGTTTTGATTTCGAAAAAATGGGCAAAGATAATACAAGATATGAGATCCTTTAGAGGAGCAAACGCTGACACTGACCACATACTCTTAATAGCCAAAATGAAGATGAAAATCATCAAAGCTAATAACAAAGTAGGAAAAAGAAGGAAGTGGAACTTAACCAAATTAAAAGTGCAACAAACCAAACAAGAGTATTCAGAGGAATTAGTACAAAAACTAAAGAGGTACGATGGCACGAACGTAGAAGAGGAATGGACAAATATAAAAATGAGCATCATAGAGGCTGCGGAGCAAACCATAGGACCTCAATAAAATAAAAAAACTAAAGAATGGTTTGACGAAGAATGTCGATACCAAAGTCAACTGAAAACGCTGGCACGAAACAAATGGCTTGAAAATAGCGGACAAGAGGAAAGAGAACAATACCAGAAAGAAAAGAGAGAAGCGGCCAAACTTTATAAAAGGAAGAAAGAGACATGGATCTCAGATCAGATGCAAGAGATCGAAACAAATAATAGAGACAACAAAAAATTGTTTGAATATATAAAACAACAATATAATGGTAACAAAGTGACCAGCAAAATAAACAAAAAAGATTGGGAAAATCACTTTAAAGATATAAATACAAGCAACCAAGCAATCGACACAGAAGAAGAAGATATAACAGATAACCGAGATGAAGAAGAAGATGCACCTACCTACCAAGAATTTATAGAAGTAGTAAAACAACTAAAATCTGACAAAACTCCAGGACCAGATGAGATTAACAATGAACTTATTGCAAATGGAGGAGATGACCTTCTAAACCGTATATATAAATTAATGATCAGTATATGGGAAAAGGAATACATGCCTGAAGAATGGAAGAAAGGACTCATTATACCAGTTTTTAAAAAAGGAGACCCAACGCTTTGCAGCAATTATAGAGCAATTACGCTATTAAATACAACATATAAGATCATGACAACAATTATAAGAAATCGGCTAACCACATACACAGAAAAAAACTTAGGAACATATCAACAGGGATTTAGAAAAGGGAGATCAACAATTGATGCAATCCACGTTTTAACGCAAACAATCGAAAAAAGTTACGAACATGGCATAGAATTGCACATATTGTTTATTGATTTCCAGCAGGCTTTCGACAGCATCTACAGAAAACAGCTATTAAAAGAAATGAAAAATATGAATATACCTGCAAAATTAATAAGATTGACCAGAATGACAATGAAGGACTCAACAGCAAAGGTCAAAACAGTGGATGGTGAAACGAAGAATATCAACATAGAACATGGGGTAAGACAAGGTGACAGCCTATCGACAACGCTCTTTAATATAGCCTTGGAGGGAGTAATTAGAAACACAGGGCTAACAAAAAAGACAATAATCCAAAGTTCTACACAAATAATAGGGTATGCAGACGACCTAGGGTTGATAGCCCGTGACAAGAGAAGTCTAGAAGATGCACTGCTAACATTGACAAGAGAGGCAAAAATCAGGGGGTTAATAATTAATCAGAAAAAAACAAAATACTTAATAAGTACGAGAAATCAAGACCAAGTAAATAGAATAAAAGAGATAAGAATAAGTGATAATGTATTCCAAAGGGTTGACTGCTTTAAATACTTAGGAGTGATAGTAGATGGTCAAAACAGAAGAAGCATAGAGATAAATGAAAGAGTTAAAGCAGGGAATAGGGCATTCTGGAAATACCACAAGTTACTTAAAGATAAAAACCTGAGCAAGAAAACAAAGACAAAGATATATAGAGCGGCAATTAGACCAGTCATCACCTATGGAGCAGAAGCAATGTGCCTGACAAAAAAAGATGAAGAAAAACTGAGAATAATAGAAAGAAAAATTATTAGGGGAATACATGGTCCAATCAAAACAGATCAAGGAGAAATACGAATCCTGATGAATCACGAAATAAGAAATCTAATGGAAGGAGAAGATATAGTGAGATTCATTAAAACACAAAGGCTAAAATGGTTTGGCCACATCCAACGAAGAGAAGCAGATGCACTAATTAGGCAGATAACAAATTGGACGCCAGTAATAAACAGACCTAGAGGAAGACCGAAAATAAGATGGGAAGACCAACTGCGAGAGGATATATCCAATATGGAAATTACAGGCTGGAGAGAAAAAATACAGAATAGGAAAGAATGGAAACAGATTACAGAAAAAGCAAAAAAACACGAAAATCTATAAAGGATAATGAAGAGGAATTATGCGGACCAATCCACCGCATGAAATGGATTAAAAGAGCTCATGAACCTGAGCGACCTATACTCTATACGAGAGTGACAGGTCTATATATATATATATATATATATATATATATATATATATATACATAGCAGGAGAGTAAATCTACGCCCAACCTGAAAATGACAGTCTCAAGTTTTAATTCCCTAATTACTTTAGAGTAAGTAAGATAATGTTTATGAAAAAACAAAAGATGTAGATCTTTGAAACACACTCAGTGATCAAAAGATCCACAGATACTGGTTTACCGACCACTCGTAAGAAATCAAACAAATGAAATAGAGAATGTGGAAAAATCCCCTTACGAATAATTCACATATCCACCATTTCGGGCTGGGAAAAATTTTTTGAATAGAATCAAAGATCCAAACACCAGTTCTTAGAAATTGTGTTTGGATCCAGAGGCGGCTCTAGCCCATGTAGCGCCCGTGTGCAGCCAATGCCCTGGCGCCCTTTGGCGGACGCGCAGTGAAAATGGAATAGTTGAATAGGTACCTACTTAGTATTAGTACATGGATTATTAGAGGGTATTAGGTACGCTTATAATGTAAACAAAAATCCAGATGCAAATATTGCAATATTAAATGATGCCGGGAGCCAATAGGTATTCACGGCGTCAGAACAACCTACCCAAATCTGTTAAAAAGATTTAATTTAAAATTAACTTTTTTATCTATGAGGTAAGGTTAAAAATTGGTTGAGGAAATTTGACAGGTTTGATTATTTAAAAAAATAATAATTTATTAACGAATTATTACAGGACGCACATATTACAACATATACTTATAAAAAAGTTACTTTTCGTGCTTTTGCATTAGCAAAATCTTGAATAATATCACTTACTTCAGTTTTCAACAAAATTTCAATTCAATTAACAACAAAAGCAATAACAAAAAAATTGAATGAAATTATAACATTAGCAGAAGAACAACAAGGTTTTAGGTCGGGAAGATCATGCACTGACGCTATATTTATAATGAGGCAAGTTCAAGAGAAATCGTTGGAATACAACAAACCGGCATATGTATTTATGTTTCGTGGACCTTAAGAAAGCATTGGACAGAGTCACATTAAGGGACGTTATCCACTTGTTATACTCGAGAGAGGTACCTCTGGGAATAATTAAAACGATAGAAAACATCTACCAGAACAACACAATAAAAGTAAAAGTGAAAGATGAACTAACTGACCCAATTGAAGCCGGCAATGGGATAAGACAGGGGGATTCATTGAGTCCTTTATTGTTCAACCTGATCATGGACGAAATAATACAAAAAGCAGGAACTAAAAAAGGATACCAAATGGGAGAAAAACAACTTAAAATAATCTGCTATGCGGACGATGCAATACTAATCTCTCAAAGGAAGATGATTTAGAACGTATGCTGCATCAATTCAACATAATCGCCTGAAAATTTAACATGTTAATTTCCTCAAAAAAGACAAAATGCATGGTTATAACAGCAGATCCAATAAGATGTAAATTGGAGCTGGAAGATCAGATAATAGAACACGTGATGGAGTTTAAATACCTAGGCATAACACTATCTAGCTACGGAAGGCTCGAAACAGAAGTGGAAGATCAAGTGAATAGAGCCAACAGAGCCGCAGGTTGCCTGAATGACACAATATGGAGAAATAAAAATATCGGAAAAGAAATGAAAGGCAGAACTTACAAAACAGTCATTAGACCAATGATGACATACGCGACAGAAACACGACCCGACACAGAGAGGACAAAAAGATTGCTCGAAACAGCGGAGATGAAAACCCTTCGAAAAATCGATGGTAAGACTCTATGGGACAGAGCTAGAAGTACAGATATACGACGGAGATGCAAGGTGGATAACATTAATAACTGGCTAAGAAACAGAAGAATAGAATGGAATGACCACATAAGCCGAATGACAACAAATAGGGTAGTCAGGACAACGAGAGACGTTTCCCCAATAGGAAGATGATCAGTGGGAAGACCACGAAAACGATGGAACGACAACTTACTAGAGCCACATTGAAAAAACAGACAGAGTTATGTCTATACAAAAAGAAGAAGAAGACTTCAATTTTTATTTTATGTCCAATACTTACTATGAGTGATAAATTTGTCAACACTGAAAGTAATTTGTTTGTATACAAGTGATTTAAAACATCCAAAGGTGTAGTAACATCCAATGTAATTTTTCATTAATCGTTTTAAAGCATATTTTATGTTGAAAAACAAAGTAAAGGACCCGCTCTTTGGCGCTAGGCGCCCCCAACATCCCGGCGCCCGTGTGCACCGCACACCCTGCACAATAGGTAAAGCCGCCCCTGTTTGGATCTTTGATTCTATTCAAAAAATTTTTCCCAGCCCGAAATGGTGGATGTGTGAATTATTCGTAAGGGGATTTTTCCACATTCTCTATTTCATTTGTTTGAATGGGAAATAAGCCACAATATTATTAAAAAATGATTTTTATTAACGTTTCGACGCCCAAATCGGGTGCCGTTGTCAAAATACAAAATACTATTAATATAAACAAAAATGTTGTTGCTTAGTAAAAAAAATCTTCTAATAATTTATTTAATTTGACTCATTTATATCGGCAATTCAGATACATATGATACATTTTAAAGTAGAAGACTTTAAAATGATATTGCCAATATTTATGAGTTGCGTTCCTGGGACGACTTTACTGAAAGATAGTTCATTCGATTACATGAAATCAACCCCAACTCAAGAATATCCGTCACAAAACAAAAAAAAAAAAAAAAAAAAAAAAAAAAAAAATCATAGCATGTGATCTGCCTTTAAAAAGACAACCACATGCAACGGTGACATTAAAATTCTCGCGTTAGAGATCTCATAGTAAATCACGAGGGAAAACCAGGAAAAACCTCGTGATACTATCCCGACATCGTAAGTATTTGGTCTTACATTTAATTTATTCTCAAAATTAATACCAAATTCTGACTTTACTATAATTTTGTTTAAATTATAAATAATATCAATAATACATGGGTATATAAGTAATACTAAAATATAAAATATGTACTAACTCGACTATTGACTTACTAATTGTGGTATTTTCTTTCTATTGACTTCCTCTTTCAGTATGGGTATCCACATCCTACTGCATTCCTCGGAGGAATGCAGTAGGATGTGGATACCCATACTGAAAGAGGAAGTCAATAGAAAGAAAATACCACAATTAGTAAGTCAATAGTCGAGTTAGTACATATTTTATATTTTAGTATTACTTATATACCCATGTATTATTGATATTATTTATAATTTAAACAAAATTATAGTAAAGTCAGAATTTGGTATTAATTTTGAGAATAAATTAAATGTAAGACCAAATACTTACGATGTCGGGATAGTATCACGAGGTTTTTCCTGGTTTTCCCTCGTGATTTACTATGAGATCTCTAACGCGAGAATTTTAATGTCACCGTTGCATGTGGTTGTCTTTTTCAAGGCAGATCACATGCTATGATTTTTTTTTTGTTTTGTGACGGATATTCTTGAGTTGGGGTTGATTTCATGTAATCGAATGAACTATCTTTCAGTAAAGTCGTCCCAGGAACGCAACTCATAAATATTGGCAATATCATTTTAAAGTCTTCTACTTTAAAATGTATCATATGTATCTGAATTGCCGATATAAATGAGTCAAATTAAATAAATTATTAGAAGATTTTTTTTACTAAGCAACAACATTTTTGTTTATATTAATAGTATTTTGTATTTTGACAACGGCACCAGATTTGGGCGTCGAAACGTTAATAAAAATCATTTTTTAATAATATTGTGGCTTATTTCCCATTCTAAATAGTTAAAATTGTAAAAATGCCACAAGAAAATAGCTTCAGAACAACATTCATTTGTTTGATTTCGTACGATTGGTCGTTAGACAAGTATCTGTGGATCTTTTGATCACTGAGTGTGTTTCAAAGATCTACATCTTTTGTTTTTTCATAAACATTAACTTACTTACTCTAAAGTAATTAGGGAATTAAAACTTGAGAATGGCATTGTCAGGTTGGGCGTAGATTTACGTTCCTGCTATGTCTAGGTCTCGAATGTTGTTTTTTAATTGGAATGTGTCTGAAGATATTCAACCTCTCATCTTCACCGATGAGCCCATAGAGGTTGAAGAGGGCGAAACACATTTCTAAGAGCTGGTGTTTGGATCTGCGATTCTATTCAAAAAAATTTTCCCAGCCCGAAGTAGTGGATGTGTGAATTGTTCGTAAGGGGATTTTTCCGCATTCTCTATTCATTTGTTTATATATATATATATATATATATATATATATATATATATATATATATATATATATATATATATATATATATATATATATATATATATATATGAGTTAGTTAGAAGCAACCTACCTTGCTCGTTTCGGTACGAAACCGATCTGTGCCTCTGAAAGAGGCACAGATCGGTTTCGTACCGAAACGAGCAAGGTAGGTTGCTTCTAACTAACTCAGATTGCGCTAGTCCCATAAGGACTGCATGGCTGTCTTACGGCCTCGGGTATACGGAGGAAATATTCTACATCTTCGTCTGTTCTGAGAGCTTGGCTGATGAGCTGTAGACAGCGAAAACGTTCCCAAGATGGCAGCACAGACGAAGGTAGAATGTTTATTTCCCGTATAATATTTTACATATATATATATATATATATATATATTTTTCCGCATTCTCTATTCATTTGTTTATATATATATATATATATATATTAAAGTCGGAATTTGGTATTAGATTTGAGAGTAAACTAAATGTAAGCCCAAATACTTACGATGTCGGGATAGTATCATGAGGTTTTTCCTGGTTTTCCCCGTGATTTACTATGGAGTCTCTAGCGCGAGAATTTTACTGCCACCGTTGCATTCGGTTGTCTTTTTAAAGACAGATCACATGCTATGACTTTTGTGGCGGATATTCTTGAGTTGGGTTGATTTCATGTAATCAAATGAACTATCTTTTAGTAAAGTCGTCCCAGGAACGCAACTCATCAATATTGGCAATATCATGTATCATAATAAAATGTATAATACATGTCTGAATTACCGATATAAATGAGTCAGATTAAATAAATTATTAGAAGAATTTTTTACTTAGCAACAACATTTTTGTTTAATTTATTATTATTTTGTATTTTGACAACGACACTCGACTTGGGCGTCGAAACGTTAATAAAATCTTTTTTTGGTAAAATTGTGGCTTATTTTCCATTGAAAATAGTTGATTATAAAAATGCCGCAAAGAAATAGCTTCCGAACAACATAAACTCCTGTAATCAGGAACGAGGCCCAGATTTTGAGTTTTGCGGAACCATGCTTGTGCCAAATGAAACCTGCAGCCTACTATTTTGGAATTTGGGAACACTGTTTTTATGGAATTGTAAATGGCCATTTCAAAGTCTGCCACGATAATTTCTGGATTCAGATTTAATTCCAAACTTAAGCATTTAATTTGCGAAAGTTTAAAAAGATTTTTGTAAGAACATTCCTTCTTATTTGGTAGTAAACAAAAAACAAGTGGAATATAATATCCATTTTCCAATACATTCAGTGTGAAAAATTGCAAGAAATGATCTAAAAGAAAAGTGTTACGAATAGAGTGAATGTATTTGACTTAAAGTACTTAACTGAGCAGGATTTTCTCTTAAAGCAGAATGTATTACCTTGTAAGGCTTCTCACAAATGTCATCGGTTGCTTTACGTTCTACACCAGCACTCACTATCTGCCTATTTAGTTTTTTCATGGGTATGTTCTAGTTCATTGCGCATAATCAAGTTTGTAACCCACACCCGGCACCCACAGTGTTTAGCTTTATAGGACCGAATCGCACATCTTCAACACTTCACCACTTATTAACTCTTCATGTCTTGTAAATTTCTGAGATTCTACTATTAATACAGGTTTTCCACATTCACTAAAACTTTTACAGCATTCCATTGTTTTGCTTGCAAGTAGTTATTACAAATTAAATTATTACATTAAACTTTCAACTCCAGTTGGTTTTCCCAGAAATTATAATCCCCTGCTTGGGGGACCAGTTGAGTGGTGTCATTAAAGTACCGTAATTAGCATGGGTAGAAATTAAGAGTAGGAGTATCTTTTAGTACCTTCTCGGGGACGAATTGAGGGCCCACCTTGAGTAGTATGGTTAAATTTTCGGAGATAAACATACCGAACAGCAGGTGTAATAATCATTAAAAATACAATATAGTATCGATGTCAACACCTTCAGTTTTAATCCTCTTTTTTTGTGAACATTTCCACTTTCACTATACCACTTTTTAAATTGACGTTTTTCTTTAAAATGTCACTCACTTGAGTTTTTCCTATTTGAAACTTTTCGGCCAAAACTCGAATACTATAATTATTTTTTTTTCAGATGCTTCTATCACCGATATTTTTTCTTACAAACTTGAAAACTTCCTTTTATTTCGAAGACATTGTTGCCCTTAGATCAGAATATCGCAATTAAATTAGTAGGCATCTAATGTGTAAAATGGGTTTCTCCAAATCAAACTGGATGTACCTAAAGTACCTAGTTTTATGACCATAAGTACCAACTTATGTATATAATGGCACCTATGTACGCCGTTGCTCCCGCCTGGCGGCGCTAGTGTAGTTGGAGGTCAAAGTTTTGACTATTCGTGAAGTTTGTATATGGTGTTTTTGATTACGATTTAATAAATAATAAATTATGGCCGAAATATACGGATCTTGGAGACTGTTTGTGCGTTGAAAAACGAATTGAGAAGGGATGCGAGAGTTACTGGAAAAAGGAAACACTTATCGAATGATAAACTATATTAATCATCGTCTCAATGTTTTATTTCTATAGCTCAGAAGGTATTTATTTGGTATTGATTAACTCCCCACACGAGTCTGACAACTGTGTATAATATGATATGTGCGACCTGCCTTACTTTTTTATCCATTTAAAATTCACAATTAAGTGCGCTCAGCATTAATTTTTGTGTTTATCTTATTTAAAAATGTGATATTTTCAAAATATGGCTGCCATGACAGTTGCGCATTTGGTGTAAATTTGGTTTAAGCATGGGGTGAGCGCAGTTGATTCTGCAATGTTGTCTTATTTAAAAAAAATTATAATTCCTTATGGAAATATAGAATGTGTTAATTTAATTAAGGTGAAACAGTAGCGATCAACAGGTAGCGAAAACGCGTTCCAAGATTGCGGCTGTAATTTTGAATATTTTTTCGAGATATTTGGCACACGTATTCGTAATATAATAAAGAATGGCGGTACAGATCCCAATTTGAAAAATATATTAATATGTGGAAATTACTTTGTAATTAAATACAATATTAAAAAAACGAGCCTGTACCGCCATTAAGAAGAACAAAAAAATACACTTTCTTCAAATAAACTTTTTTATCCGATGCCTAGATTTTGTGTCATTTTGGAACTACCAATGAAATAAAAAATTTTAGTAGTTCCAAAATGACACAAAATCTAGGAATCGGATAAAAAAGTTTATTTGAAGAAAGTGTATTTTTTTGTTCTTCTTAATGGCGGTACAGGCTCGTTTTTTTAATATTGTATTTAATTACAGAGTAATTTCCACATATTAAGATATTTTTCAAATTGGGCTCTGTACCGCCATTCTTTATTATATTACGAATAATTGTACCAAATATCTCGAAAAATATTCAAAATTACAGCCGCAATCTTGGAACGCGTTTTTGCTACCTGTTGATCGCTACTGTTTCCTCTTAAGTATAATTATTTGGGTGTTTGTCTACGTGAAAGGCGACCTTAAATTTAAGGTGAAATTAGAAAAAATTAGGGTTAGGTTTGATCAGGTTATGTTTTAGTGACTAAAGAATATTTGAATGGTACTAGGTCACTTTAATTTTCAGTTATTAACTTATTTATATTATTTTCGATTAGGTTAGGTTTGCTCAGGTTATGTTTTAGTCATTTTAAAGCATATTTTAAAGATAATATGTCACTAAAATGTTCAGTTGTTAACTTTTTTTTTATTATTTTCGATGACGCTAGGTTATGTTTGGTCAGGTTATGTTTTAGTCACTAAAAAATATTAAGAACTTGAGAAATATTTAAAATTAGTATTTCACATTTTTCTATATTATTACTTCAAATATAAATTTTTTTACATGTTCACTCCATAAAAAGCGATTGTAGATGTGGCAACAGTAATGTATATAAAATTGCATATCTTAATCCGTGCGTTTATAATAAATTTTAATCTGAATTTTATAGTGAAGTATTCTATTTTTTACAGTCGAATCTGGGGGCCATACTTAATCTGTTTCAACAAAATGTTTATTGCAGATACGTGAATTTATTCTCGGCACATATTTATCCCTTCTTATTGCTACAATCCACTTTTTTCTCATCAGAATATCTTTGGGAAACCTGTGTCCTGATGTTCTTGATGAGCACAAATGCACAGCACAACATTGAGGGATTTTATTTTCTCAAAGTTTAATTCACACAGCGAAACAAATATGCAATATTTACTTGGAAATAGATTGATTTTAAGTATTGACGTAAGTTGACATGACCTCCAACTACACGAGCGCCACCTACGTTGAGCTTTCCAGATTAGCTGCCATTAGTTTTATGGCTACAATAAGTTATGTACATATTTGGATTTCCGGAGCCCCAATTTTAATCTTATAATCGTCTTTACCTGACTGATCGTTGTTGTCAGGTAAAATTACAATAATTTCTTAGAAAAACTTAAGGCAAATTTTGTCCGGAATCGTAGTAAGGCCGATGCCACATTATGCGTTTTGACCGGATGCGGTGAAAACGCATCCGTTTCCAACGCAACCGGACCGACCTGTCACACTATGCGTTTAGTCTGGTGCAGTTTGTAAGCGCGTACCGATGACTCAAAACGCATCCGTTTCCAACGCAACCGGACCGATCTGTTACACTATGCGTTTTCACCGGATGCGGCGGAAACGCATCCGGTCAAAACGCATAATCTGACATCGGTCTAAGAGATTTAAAATAAATTATAAATGTTCGGAGGTGTCATCATATTTACCCTCTTATGAAATGTTCGGTGACCTAAAAACTGTCCGTTCAGCATAGGTTTCCGTTATAGAGAGGTGTCCGTTAACAGAAGTTTTACTGTATTTATATTTTCATTTTTTAGAAAAAAATATTAGGTAATTATTTTAAATATTTATTAATGATGAAATTTAGCCAAATTTGAATATACGCTCATATCGACCATATCTTGAAAAAAAAAACCCGAGAACGTATAGTTGCTGATTCCTGTATATAAAATACAATTTTCCTATAAGAATGTTCAAAAATTAAAATATTATTGTTTTAGGACAAGATCCTACCCCTGGATTAACTCAAGCCGTCTCAAAACTTTCTGTCACTGCATCAGCTCAACAGAAACAGCAAGAAATTTTAAAGCAAGTAGAACAGCCCTTTATACCCAAGGAAACACCTTCAGAATTTGAATTTATAGCTGATCCCCCATCAATTTCAGCTCTAGATTTGTAAGTTTACGAGAAATTTTTTGTGTCATAGGTCATTTATTTTTATGAAAAGAAAATAATCGTTTTCGTTTTGATTCAATTCGAGTCTCTTGCCATCCTCTGACACCGTGTTTCGGGGTCTCTACCCCCTTATCAAAGAGGCTATGCAAGTAGACTGAATTGAATCAACTCGAAACGAAGAAGAACTGCATATATTAAAATATCTGCAGCAGAGTGTGGTTAGACTGTCCTCTAACGGGGAATGACAAAATAAATAAAAATAAATTTCGACCACGAGTCAGGATTCTGTTAACCGAGATACGATAGTACCAAGCGGCGCCGCTAGGAGGAGCACTCCAACAATGCGTCTCAGAATACTTAAACGAAACGTGGTCATTTTGTACTCTAAACCGAGTAAGGTATGAAAAAGAAAAGAAAATAATCGTTTTCGTTTTGATTCAATTCGAGTCTCTTGCCATCCTCTGACACCATGTTTCGGGGTCTCTACCCCTTATCAAAGAGGCTATGCAAGTAGACTGAATTGAATCAACTCGAAACGAAGAAGAACTGCATATATTAAAATATCTGCAGCAGAGTGTGGTTAGACTGTCCTCTAACGGGGAATGACAAAATAAATAAAAATAAATTTCGACCACGAGTCAGGATTCTGTTAACCGAGATACGATAGTACCAAGCGGCGCCGCTAGGAGGAGCACTCCAACAATGCGTCTCAGAATACTTTAACGAAACGTGGTCATTTTGTACTCTAAACCGAGTAAGGTATGAAAAAGAAAAGAAAATAATCGTTTTCGTTTTGATTCAATTCGAGTCTCTTGCCATCCTCTGACACCGTGTTTCGGGGTCTCTACCCCTTATCAAAGAGGCTATGCAAGTAGACTGAATTGAATCAACTCGAAACGACACGTTAGAGGACAGTCTAACCACATTCTGCTGCAGATATTTTAATATATGCAGTTCTTCTTCGTTTCGAGTTGATTCAATTCAGTCTACTTGCATAGCCTCTTTGATAAGGGGTAGAGACCCCGAAACACGGTGTCAGAGGATGGCAAGAGACTCGAATTGAATCAAAACGAAAACGATTATTTTCTTTTCTTTTTCATACCTTACTCGGTTTAGAGTACAAAAGACCACGTTTCGTTAAAGTATTCTGAGACGCATTGTTGGAGTGCTCCTCCTAGCGGCGCCGCTTGGTACTATCGTATCTCGGTTAACAGAATCCTGACTCGTGGTCGAAATTTATTTTTATTTATTTTGTCATTCCACGTTAGAGGACAGTCTAACCACACTCTGCTGCAGATATTTTAATATATGCAGTTCTTCTTCGTTTCGAGTTGATTCAATTCAGTCTACTTGCATAGCCTCTTTGATAAGGGGTAGAGACCCCGAAACACGGTGTCAGAGGATGGCAAGAGACTCGAATTGAATCAAAACGAAAACGATTATTTTCTTTTCTTTTTCATACCTTACTCGGTTTAGAGTACAAAATGACCACGTTTCGTTAAAGTATTCTGAGACGCATTGTTGGAGTGCTCCTCCTAGCGGCGCCGCTTGGTACTATCGTATCTCGGTTAACAGAATCCTGACTCGTGGTCGAAATTTATTTTTATTTATTTTGTCATTCCCCGTTAGAGGACAGTCTAACCACACTCTGCTGCAGATATTTTAATATATGCAGTTCTTCTTCGTTTCGAGTTGATTCAATTCAGTCTACTTGCATAGCTTCTTTGATAAGGGGTAGAGACCCCGAAACACGGTGTCAGAGGATGGCAAGAGACTCGAATTGAATTAAAACGAAAACGATTATTTTTTTTTTCATACCTTACTCGGTTTAGAGTACAAAATGACCACGTTTCGTTAAAGTATTCTGAGACGCATTGTTGGAGTGCTCCTCCTAGCGGCGCCGCTTGGTACTATCGTATCTCGGTTAACAGAATCCTGACTCGTGGTCGAAATTTATTTTTATTTATTTATTTTTATACCCCACCATACTAATTAGTACTAATATGTAGTTTGTTTCTTAGCTCTTTCAGCAAGTACATTAATCGCAATTACTTTTGAGTCTCTTTTCTACTCAAAGAGCACAGAACTTAAAAGCAAGAAATTATTAAGCCGCTTACTTTTGTCACTATACAACATAATATTGTGGCGTCGGGCTACCGCTACGTTAACCCAACTGATTCCCCATGTTTCACTTTTCAAAAACTACAGATTATACTTTTTTTAAATTCATTGGAATAACAATTACAAATTTAACTGACTTACTAATTGATTTTCTGAAGGATCGACCTGGACGTGGCTCTTAGCGGGGTGTATGTATAACGCACAATTCAAAAAGAACTGGTATTGATATGTGGATAAGGGTTTCGTCTCTGAGCGGACGAAGCAGCATAGACTTTGTACACTAGTTTTGATAAACGACTTATTACAAGGGGGAAAGCGGAGCAAAAATAAAAATGTCGTCCGACGAATTGACGGACGAGGGCAAGAGAATGCGACGAGGAGATGAAGAGGGGGAGAAAGGGTCGTGAAGAAAAGTAGACAGGTGGATACAACTACAAGAAAAGGAAGTGGAGTCGAAAGAGAAGATGAGATGATGGAAATAATAAAACAATTGGCCTTAGATGTGAAGGATATTAAAAGTGAGCAAAGAATTTATGCAGAAAAGCTAAAAGAGTTAAGAGCAGAAAATCAAAAGCTGAGGGAAGAAAATGAAGCTATTAGGAAGGAAAGTGAGCAAACAAAGAAGCAAAAATTAAAAGATTATAAAGAAGAAACAATTTTCATAAACGATGATTTGACAATAACTGAGAAAAGAATGCAAGAGGCAATAAAGGCAAACGCACAAGAGGCCAGAAGGGAAGGTAAAACAGTAAAAAGGGGGTTTCGGAAGATCACAATAGATGGCAGAAGAGTATGGAGATGGAACCGAACAAAAGGAAAGCTGGACCCACCAGCAAACTAGAGCTGAGGAGCAGCAATGAATCAAAGGATAATGGAACTATGGCGATGAATGAGGACACGAAAGGATTATTAATAGGGGAAGCAGGAAAAGTAAGAAAAAATAAAGGTCATCCAAGCACACTCCGGATAGGTTCCTGGAACATGATAAGTACTTATGAAGCAGGTGCCCTAAAACATATAGTGTCAGTAATGAAGCAGTACAAAGTGGATATCCTGGTAATGCAAGAAACGAAACAAAAGGGAACTGGTGTAACAATGATAGACAATTACAGCTTTTTCAGTAGTGGTGGAGAAGACCGGATGTTGGAAACTGGTTTTATAGTTAGTGACCGGTTGCAAAGTGCGATTCAAGTGCAAAGTGGAGTTCGAGCCCATATCTGAACGGATTTGTAGGTTGAGACTAAGAGGTAGGATTAGAAAACTAAGTCTAATAAATGTGCATGCTCCCTCAGAGAATAAAGACCAAAATGTAAAACAGGATTTATATGGTAATATTGAACTTATATATAATCAAATTCCAAAATACGATATTAAAATTGTAATAGGTGATTTGAATTCCAAAGTGGGGAATGAAGAGATGTACCGAAAAACTACTGGAGGTAAAAGTAAACATGACGAAAGTAACGAGAATGGGAAGATGCTGGTAGGCTTTGCGCAAGAAACCAACTTGAGAATTATGAGTACTTACTTCGACCACAAGAAAATCCACAAAGAAACATGGATCGCTCCAGACGGCAGAAGACGCAACCAAATCGACCACGTTGTAGTGGAGAGTAAGCACGCGAAATTAATAACAGACGTTAGAACTTACCGAGGGGCAGACGCGGATTCCGATCACATACTAATGATTACGAAATTAAGATAAACTATCCCAAAGGTCAGAGAACAGAGAATAATAAATAAAAAATATGACGTTGCCAAACTAAAGAGTGGGGAATAATAGAAGAAGCTATGAAGGAACCAGCTCAAAAGCGGTTAAGTCAAGTTAAGAAGGGGAGAGACAAAGAATGGTTTGAAACCGATTGCAAGAAAAGCCTTAACACACAGTACCACGGTTAATAAGTTATGTTCACATATGTAGAGTTCAACACTTACAGTTTATTCCTTGTTGTCGTCGACATCAGAGCTCTGATTGAATCCCATAATCCATTTGCAGAACCATAATACTTGTAAGGCACTCACTAATACGCTAAATAAATTATCGTTGGTAATACTGAACAAAATTGAATAATATGAAGCGGTAAAAAACGAGTTGCAATAAGACCGGTAGATGAGGCCTTTTCAACAAATGGCGAGAGAGTCGATTAAAGAGAGGTGATTACCGTTTGGTAACTTTTGACGATCTGCCGTAGCGGCGAGGGGTCGGAGTTCAAACTGAAAAACGAAATGCAAGTGTCAACAATAACCTGATATTCCCAGACAAACGTCTACATAAATATTACTTGAGTTTTAAGAAATTAGTAGTACAGGGGCGTAACTAATTATTTTAGTGAGACGTGTATAATATATTTATTGTACAAAGGGTTTAATTTTATAAAACAGGTAGATCCATTGTTTATGGAATTTCTCAACTTGGACAATAGCACCCCTCTCAGCTGAATATTAATGACTCTCTTAAATAGTTTGTCAGACTTTACAACTCTTTTCAATACATGATTTGTGTTGCTTACACAATGTCAAGTGTGAATATGCACAATATTTTTTCTAATACGCCGTTTTGGCATTGATCTAAATTCAAATCAACAAATCGACTTTAACGTGAATATTTAAAATACCTATGTAGGGTAGGTACGTCACAATTCATCAAACAAAGCCAGAAATATGGTGGAGGATGGTGAATGATTCACCCACTGGTAATTTACAGGTTTATAACTGATACCTGATTTGTAGTGGGCTGATAGCTGATTTTCGTATAATTTAAATTTTCGACTCATTTTCGTTAAATTTATAGATTTTTTGTTTCAGAAAAAAATGTCATAACGACTTACACTTATAATTACTCTAGTTCTCGACTTCTTGGTTTACCTCTAATATGTATAAGGTATGGGTAAGAAGTAATATTTTCGAACCCCTAACATTTCGTTATTTTACATTTTCTAATCCTTACATTGACCTACGTTTGACTTCATGCTCGTGCTTTGATTTAATTCGTATAAATATAATTTGTTACGTTTGTGCAAAGATCCAACCGACTATCTATAGTATTATGTACTGTACCTTTTGAATCAAATGTTCAAAATATACACTAATCACAAAAAATATCGCATAATTTTTGAAACAGAAAAAAGTTTAAAAATAATTTTTAATTTTTAGCAAAATGTTATACTCGTGTATAACACAAAAAAGTGTCATACTCGTCTGTCGTTTCTTTTATGGGTCTAAAAACCCATTACATTTCAAGTTGAAGCGTGTTTTTGAAGAAAAAAAAACAGCTACAAAACATTGTTAAAAGAGAGTATTTATTTTGAACATTTGTATTCGGGAATTTGATCGGTGTATTATGTTTGCTTGATTTTTCAATGAGGTGGTGCGTTCTTACAAAAAAATAAGTAATTTAACTTAACCAGCAGCCCAAATTGTAGCTTTAATTGGAGATGGACGATCGCAGCAATATCTTGCTGATGTTATGGGAATCCAGCGTTTCAAATGCTTTAAGAAGGTATAGAGAAAGTGGAGAATATACAAGAAGATCCGTTCCAGGACTTCACAAGTTCACGAGCCTCGCAGGTGAACGTTATTTACATCTGAAGACTTTGCATACACATCATTGTATAGCTAGGCAACTGCGAGATGATCTTTCCACAGCCCGTAATGTTTGAATAAGTGCCAATTCGGTTAGAAACAGATTAAGGAAATTTGGAATCAGAGCCAGAATGCCTGCTACTGCTCCACTGTTAACGAGGGCAAACCGTATGGTACGTTTGTTTTGCACCAGAACATGTCGATTGGGATGTTAACGACTGAGCTATATTATTTTTACTGATGAGATGAATCAAGATTTGCACTTTGTGGATTCGACAGACACTCTGCGCTCTCGGATCCACAAAGTGTAAATCTTGACTCATCAGTAAAAAGAATATTAGCCCAGCCGATAACATCCCAATCGACATGTTCTGGTGCAAACCTTAAACGTGCCATACGGTGTGCCCTCGTTAACAGTGGAGCTGTAGCAGGCATTCTGGCTCTGATTCCAAATTTCCTTAATCTGTTTCTAACCGAATTGGCACTTAAGGTTTCTACATATTACCATGCACTCATCGTTTCCGGCACGTAGCGTAGTCTTCGAAAAACCTGAAATTACAAAGAGGTGTCTGATACGATACGTTCCGGACAGTATGAATTGGTTCATATTTAAAACCATTAAAATCAATATTTTTCGGAAACTAAACGCTATGTGCTGGAAACGACGAGTGCATGATAATATGTAGAAACCTTTATTCGAACATTACGGGCTGTGGAAAGATCATTTCGCCGTTGTCTAGCTATAACATGATGTGTACGCAAAGTCTTCAGATGTAAATAACGTTCACCTGCTGCGAGGCTCGTGCACCTGTGAAGTCCTGGAACTAGTCTTGTATATCCTCCACTTTCTCTATACCTTCCTAAAGCACTTGAAACGTTGGATTGGTGTATTCCCATAAATGCTGCAATTATAGCTATCTGCAAATAAAGCTACAATTTGAGCTGCTTCTTCTGACGTTAAATTACTCATTTTTTGTAAGAACGCACCTAGTGGAGTCACTGAAGGTGGATATGAGCTATTACCTCCGATTTCGTTGAACCTCCATCGATTTTCATGAAAATTGGTGAGTAGTTAGAGAATACCTCAAGGAATAAAGGTGACATGATGCCAACTTGCGCTTTTATCCTGGGGGTGGATGCCACCCCTTCTCGGGGGTGCAAATTATTTTTATTAAAATAATACCATAAATCGGTAGAGGGACAAATTACAAGTAAAATTTGTTATATAAAGTTATTAAAATAAATCAAAGCTGTTTGAGTTATTAAACATCAAAGATTTTAATTTTTCGTGAGAAAAATCCATGTTTTTAACCGATTTTTCATAAATAACTCAAAAACTGTAAGTTTTTTGAAAAAAGTTATAACTACCAAAATTGAAACTAATTAAAAATGAAATAAACGAGTTACTAAAAAAACATTTTAGTTTTAATTTAAAGTGAGTTATAGGTAATTGAATGTATATTTTTTTCGGCGAATCTCCAAATCCAAATATTCAATCTGAAATAACGGAAAAATTATGTATTTTATAACATAAAGTATTGAACATTTGTCAAAGTACTTAAAAATATCTATCAAATGAGTTCCCGAACAAGTTGATAGCGTTAAAATTTTATGCACCAAAAATTTTTCAAAATTTATCTTTTAAAATTTTTTCCAAAAAATGGCGTTTTTTTTTTAATACCTCCGTCAGTTTTTACGATATCAGCTTCGCCTAAAAACCATTTGAAAGCTAATTTCAAGGTATAATAAACCAAGTCAAATTTATCCTTTTAACCCTCTTACTTTTTTAAAAATAAAAGGTTAAATAGTCCCGATTACAAGGTTGACGCAGCAAAATTTAAGTTTTAAACGTTTCTATCTCGGTTATTTTTTACCCTAAGGAAATAGTAAAAACGATAGAGTATTAATAGTGAAAAAACCAAAATTTGGTTAAATATCATTTTTAACGTATATTTAGTATTTTTGGAGTTATTATCAAAAGAAAATTAAAATTACAATAATTTAAAAAAATTCTGATTTTCTTAAATTATATCTTTTTTTCAAAAATATGCATTCGAAACCAGTCAAAATTATTGAAATCATTAATTATGCTGATATAAAGAAATTACAGTAAGGATTACTACAAATTTTAATTTTTGTGGAAATGGCGTATGTTTTATTTTTCACTTTTTCCTAAAAAATTCGAAAGGGCTCTCTTATTTTCATCATAACTTGCTTAATTTTGATGCTATTAACTTCTCCTGGAGCTCATTTGATAGGTATTCTAAAGTACTTTGATAAGTGTATTACACGTACATTTTATAAAATGGATCGTTTTCCCGTTATTTAAGCTTGCATACTTAGATTTGAGTACTCGTCTAAACAAACATACATTCAATTACCCCTAACTCACTTTCAATTAACATTAGTTTAGTATTTTAAGCTAGGAGTTTATTTCGTTTTTCATTAGCTTCGATTTTGGTAATTAGAACTTTTTTGTAAAAACTTATAGTTTTTGAGTTATTTATGAAAAATCGGTTAAAAACATGGATTTTTCTCACGACAAAAAAAAAATTTTGATGTTTAATAACTCAAAAAGTTTTTATTTATTTTAATAACTTTATATAACAAATTTTGCTTAGAATTTGACCCTCTATAGATTTATGATATTATTTTTAATAATATAATTTTTACCCCCGAGAAGGGGTGGAATCGACCCCCAGGATAAAAGCGCAAGTTGGCGTTATGTCACCTTTGTTCCTTGAGGTATTCTCTAACTACTCACCAATTTTCATGAAAATCAATGGAGGTTCAACGAAATCGGAGGCGAAAACCTTCAGTGACTGCACTAACCTCCTCGTTAAAAAATCAAGCAGACATAATGCACAGATCAAATTCTCTAACACAAATGTCCAAAATAAATATTCTCTTTTAACAACATTTTGTTTACTGTTTTTTTTTTCGACATAAGCACGCTTCAACTTGAAATGTAATGGGTTTGAGGACACCTACAGGAGACGATAGACGAGTATTTTTAACATTCTATCTATAAGCGAGGTTCCTACAGCCTCTGCTTCTTCTCGCATTTCGACCGCCATTGTTTTCTGTCCATCCATTCGTCTTCTTTGATGGCTCTATCTTTCATGATGTGCCGTACATTTTCTTCCCAGGCAACTGAAGGTCTTCCCCTTCTTCTTCTTTGGTGTGGTATGTAATTTAAAGCTTTCTTTGGCCATCTATCTTCATTCATTCGTTTCACGTGACCATACCACACTAGTTGTCTAGTTTCAATTTTATCTACACTGGAATATACAGTATGTGTCCTCCTTCTAATATCTTCATTCCTGATGTGATCTTTTTTAGATATACCACACGCTCTCCTTAGATAATCCATTTCTACTACTTCTATTCTTTTCCTATCTTTTTTTGTCATCTGCCAAACTTCTGCCCCATAAGTCATAATAGGCTCTACCAAGGTACGATAGATTGTCAATTTCGTTTCTTGCCTTATATCTTTAGACCACAGTAGAGAGCTCAGAATGTTTACCGCTTTTTTGCCCTGCTGCGTTCTCTTTTCGATGTCTCTTTTGGTAGTGCCTTCTTTAGATATTATAGATCCGAGATATTTATATTCATTACATCTTTTCGTGGTTCTAATTTCTAACTCTGGATCTTCTTCATCATCCGCTATTTTAAGATACTCTGTCTTTGACATATTCATATTGAGGCCCCATTTTTCATATTCTTTCTTTAGTTTTCTAAACATGTAGTCCATGTCTTCCTCATCATTCGCTACGACTACCTGATCATCTGCAAAAAACAAAGTTGTTAGACATTTACCACTGCCTATGTCTATTCCCATTCCGGATACTTGTTTCCTCCACTGCTCTAGCGATGATTGAATATATATTTTAAATAAAGTCGGAGACAGACAACATCCTTGTTTAAGTCCCTTTGATATAGGGAATGAGTCAGATATAAAGTTTCCTTCTTTAACGACACTTCTTGCATTTTTGTATATATTTGCGATAGCATCCACATACTCTCTACTGAGACCTACCTTCGTCAATGTTTGAAACAGTTTTTTCAAAGGTACCGTATCGTATGCCTTCTCCAAATCTACAAACAATAGGTGGGTAGATAGATTCCTTGCCTTCCGTTTTTCTATTACCTGCTGCAGAACGAATATATTATCAGTGCACGATCTTCCTGCACGAAATCCACTTTGTTCTTCCATGTCTTCGTATTCTGATTCTATTCTTTTCTTTATTATTCGACCGTACAACCTCCCTACTGAGCTGGTAACAGTTATTCCTCTATAATTAGAGCATATGCGTTTATCCCCTTTCTTGAATACTGAGCTGATGTATCCAACATTCTAATCATCCGGGATATTTTGTCCTTTTAAGCATTTATTAAATAATTGAACCAACATCTCATGTAATATGTTTGGTCCGTACTTTACCAACTCAATTGGGATGTCTCCAGGTCCTGCTGCTTTACCGTTTTTAGATCTTTTGAGGGCTTCGCTTAACTCTCCGGTTGTTATCTCAACTATTTGTGTATGTTCGACTAAATCTTCCATTTCGATCTCTTGGAATTTACATCTATCTTCTGTCAGTAAAATCTCATAATGGTGTTTCCACTGTTTAAGATCTATTAACTTTATGTTAGATTTTTCCTTTCCTTTCCTCTGGAGAGACTTTATTACCTTCCACGCTTGCCCAACTCTTGTTCCACCCATATACCTATCCACTTCTGAGCATTTTCGGTCCCACATCTCATTTTTTACTTTTCACTACTTCTCTTTTTACATCTCGATTTAATGCTGCATATCTCTTGTGATCTTCCTCCTTTCTTGTTGACATCCATTTCTGATAAGCAGTTTTCTTCTTGTTTACTAACGTTTGCATATTCTCCGACCACCATTCTGTATTTTTTATTTCATGTTTGTATTTATACCCCAAAGCTTCACTTGCAGCCTCATGAATGTATTTTTTAATTTGCTGGTATAATTCTTCCGCTGTTATATTTTCTCGTCCCACATTTTGTAATTTTGTGGCCAGTCGTAATTTATATAGAAATTTCGTTGAGTCTTCTTTCAAGCTTTCTAGGTTATATTTATGAGATCTTAACTTCTTGTCCCTTTTCTATATTCTGTACCTGAGTATTATTGTTTTTACGATAGTTAACTATCACGTTGGCCATAAGTAAACGATGATCGGATCCACATTCTGATCCACGGTATACCCTTACGTCAGTGGTTTTCAGCTGGGAAGTTTGACGTTGAATTACATAGTCGATTATCGAGCGCAGATTCCTAGTAGGTTGTATCCATGTAAATTTGTGGATGTCTCTATGTTGAAAAAATCCATTCATAATCTTGAGAGACATTGTTTCACAAAAATCTCTAAGACGCATTCCGTTGTCATTGGTTATTTGTTCCCCATATCTTCCTACGACTCTATTATTTTCTTCTCTACCTACTCTGCCGTTTAAATCTCCTAGTACATAGATTTCACAGTTATCTTTAACTTGAGAGATTATTTCATTCATCTTGTCGTAGAAATCGTCTTTACTTTCTGGATCTGCATCTTCATTTGGGGCATACACTCCGACAATTACGATATTGTGCCCATTATTTGTCATTTCCAGCATCAGCAGTTGTTCATTTACTTCAGTCCACGATTTAATATTATTTTTAAGATTTTTTCGAATAGCAGTAGAGACTCCTCTCTTAGCTCTGTTATCTTTGCTCACTCCACTGAAGTGGATGTATATACTCTTGTCCTGGAATAAGAGAGATAAAGATTTTCATAAGTATTACAATAGGTAGAAAATATCCAATATCGAACTGGGTCAAGATTGTGTAATATCGACTAACATTTACCTTGATTGTTTATTTAAATATTTAGTGTACGAATCTTTGAGCCACGGGTGCTGAATAAGCAACCCGTGTATTTGTAAAAATAACATAGTTCGATTGTCAAAAATAATACAATGAAAAGATTAGAATAAACTTGGTGTTCGTCGAGGTAAGATGTTTCATTCTCCCTTAACTACTTAACATTGAAAAGAACTTGAAGATTAGAACCCTTAGCCACCACATTACATATATTACATGGCGGTCCAGAAGGTCTTTGTTAAGTAGTTATTGTACTTAGTTAAGTGTAAATTTTAAGAAGAAGTTAATTAAGAAATAAGAAGATGGAAAATAAAAGAAAAATTAAAATAAGGGAAACTTAAGTTAGAAAAAGTTAAGTAAATCTAAACTAAAACAATGGGAGCGACGAGAAACTGGAAGAAAAAAAGAAAATTGGGGTAAAGTATCTATCCCCCATAGATATTATTAGCTGATAGATGGAATTTGCGATGCCCACCAGACTAGACATTGGAGACACGTCGACATGGACGAAAATTGGGAATTCTGGAACCATGGAACCAGCCGACGCGGCGTCAGGAGGACGCACATCCACGAAATGGACAGTGGTGGACAAGGACAAAAGTACGTGATGTGTGAGTAATTTGACTATATTGTATTTATTGCTTTAATATTTCTCATATATTGCATATAGCCTAACATAAGAATAATTTTTATTTTGGAATGCAATAATTATTATTAAATTAGGTCATCAATTAAATTTTCGAGTTTTTACTAAGTACATATATAAATATATTCAATAATTTAGATTTAGATGGTTTTTGATCAACTACATTGATACTTGATATTAAGTTTTATTGTTAACGAAAATAAAATGTTATTTATTTTGCAATTCTTAATAGAAAGAATGCAACTATTTGATGATACTATGATACGTAAAAATAATGATTTAATTTTCAATTTTTTTTTTCTATCAAGCAAAATATGCCATTTAAAGATTTTTATTTGTGCGAAGGTATATTTATATTTACATATTTTCAAATGTTGACGTTATTTGACCGTGAAAACACGGATAAAGAAATACTATGATAAGGAATTTTGCTGACAGAAGATATATACACGATTTAAAATTACGAATTGTATTATTATACACTAGAAAAAGGTGTAGAAACAGTTTTATAATAAAACAAGATACCTATTGAGAGTATAATCAAAAGAATTATTATTTGGATTATTTATAAGAAAAGGAAAGAAAATATTTTTAAGAAGTTGGAACAAAATGGAAAATCCAACATAATGGACAAGAATAATTTCGACGGAATATTGAGTTCCCGAATAAACTCAAGGATTAAGAAGCAAGATTTAGAGATTTTTATTTACCGATGATATGACAAAGAAATAAAACCTAGAAAGGAAAAAATATAGCAAAGAAACTATGAAAAATTATGTAAGACTGAAATGATCGACAATTGATATGATTTTAAATGAATCGATTTTATAATTACAAAGAATATTATCCCATACAGTGACTAACGAAGATTCAAACAGCATTCATAGATGCAATCGGAATAAACTATGAATATTTTGACAAAACGAAAATTTAAGGACAAGTTAGTAAGATGTTAAAAAAAAAATGAAATACTGAATGACATAAAAGTTATTGATAAAATAATGAAGTACCTATCTAAGGAGACATTATTTTGAGACATATGCATATTATATATAAATATACTTTAAATTTTTATATTAGAAATATATTTAAATATTTGAATGAATAATATAATTTATGTAAGGCTTTATAACAGGTATAACTAGAGAAATAGAGATAAGACTATTGTGTTGTGACGTAAAAGTGACTATACGCGTGAAGAAACTGAACTTCTATTTAACTAGTAACAAAAATTTAAATTAACTATTTAGGTATTGTAGGTTTTTCTCATTAGTAGTTTTTATGTAAATATTTTAATGGACGTCCAGACTTGATATTAATTAGGTACTCAGCAATTGCAAGCTGAAATTTTCTTTATGTTTATAGGAGATTTTCATGATATTTTAGGAGATTTTCATTATTAGGAAATTTTCATGATATTTTTTTTAACAGAATATAGTCTATTTTTATTACCACTTTCTTTCGAATTTTTTTTCATTAATGAATACTGAAGTTTTTAGATACCGATAACAATCCTTTTTGTTTTGATTTAGTTTTAAAAATTTTTAGATTTCGATTTTTTAATATCGGTCGAATTTTAGTACAAATATGATGTTTAATGTTTTATGATAAATTATTGAGATAACTGATTTTTTTAATATATTAGAAGCAAAGCTAATTAAAGACAATTTAGACAATATAAACTAACTCTTGTCAAGAAAAAGGTACAAAATGAAGATCAGAAGATTTTAGCATACCCAGTTTTTGTTTTGAAGTAATCCTATTCTCAACTAAGGGGAGCACTAGGTTCAGACAGGAATTTAGGGATGCGAGAAGTAGAAAAAGATTTTTTAAGCGCACAACTATCCATTTTGTCTTTTTGGAACTAACCTTCTCACGACTAAGGACGTGCAAAAGGACCGGAAGCAAAGTCAAGGGTATAAGGTTGCGGAAAAATACCCACCAAGTAGGTAAGGGTTAGAAAATGAAGAATTTATGAAGTAAATGATATATATAAATGAAGAATTATAAAATAATACGAATATATGAAGAAGAAGATTTATGTTTAATAGTACACTATGAAGAAAGTACTAAGTATAAAGAAAATAAAGAAAAATATTATTAGTGTGAAGTAGGTACCTGACAAGAAGAAAAAGAAAAAGTAGAAGAAGAAGAAGAAGAAAAAAGAGAGAATTTTTAAAAGCAGAATATGTAAAAATTTGAGAACATCAAAAGAATTGTCTTATAAAAGTCTAGTAACAGAATAAGAATTAAGAGAGTAAATTAAATTTTAAGAGTTTAAGCTGTAATTTCTTTTTAAATCTTTGAGTTAAAGTAAAGTATAAAATATAATTTGTGAGTGTAGAATTTCGCGAGTAATAAGAAAAGGAATTATGTAAGAATAGACAATATTTTACATTATCGAAGTTTGTGTTTGTAAATTATGTATATGTATTTATGTTTAGGTTTAATTTTTCAAGGTAATGTTTGTGTTTTATTGGCGTATAGGAGTGAAAGTGTAAAATAAGCAAACTTGTACATAGTTTCACTTTCATTTGGATAGGTCAGTATAATAATATGACACAATTTTGACGAAGTATAAAAAATATATTTGTTAGTAAACACACCGTAAAATTTATCCTTATACCAATTAAGATTTTTTTTCATTTCGTAAATCAGATAAAAAAAAAAAAATCTTAAAGAGAGGAAGGATAGTGTCCTGGAATAAGAGAGATAAAGATTTTCATAAGTATTACAATAGGTAGAAAATATCCAATATCGAACTGGGTCAAGATTGTGTAATATCGACTAACATTTACCTTGATTGTTTATTTAAATATTTAGTGTACGAATCTTTGAGCCACGGGTGCTGAATAAGCAACCCGTGTATTTGTAAAAATAACATAGTTCGATTGTCAAAAATAATACAATGAAAAGATTAGAATAAACTTGGTGTTCGTCGAGGTAAGATGTTTCATTCTCCCTTAACTACTTAACATTGAAAAGAACCTGAAGATTAGAACCACATTAGCTCCCAGGGTTCCACGTATATTACCTGGCGATCCCTGCGATCCAAATATATTACACTCTCCTATCTCTTCATTTCCTTTTCCCTTTTTCTTGGTTTCGGTAAGAACACATACATCTATTTTTCTTTCCGCTAATTCTTTGAATACTTCTGCTTGTTTGGTTTTAAGTCCTTGCACATTCCATGTAGCCAATATCATTTTCCTTTTCCGTTGCATTAGTCGTCTTTGTTTTGATCAGTCCGCATTCCGAGGCGTTTTGTCGAAATTTGTAGCATTTATTTCTTTTGACAAGGGACGAGTTGCTAGCCCATCGCCTCAACCCTCCTCCTTTATCCGGGCTTGGGACCGGCACCGGCATTTACTGAGCTACTCAATCCACCCAGCACTTACCGGAGGCGGAGTTATTTACATTCTGCTAAAAATTAAAAATTGTTTTCAAACTGTTTTTCTGTTTCAGAAATTATGCGATACTCTTTGTAATTAGTGTATATTTTATATTTATCGTTTCTTTTAGAGATATTGTTAAGCTTACAGCTCAGTTCGTAGCTAGAAATGGTAGAGCTTTTCTGACACAATTGATGAATAGAGAACAGAGAAATCTGCAGTTTGATTTTTTGAGACCTCAACACTCTTTATTTCAATACTTCACCAAATTACTGGAGCAATATACAAAGGTAATCAATGTAATACTTTACGGGCCGGTTGTTCGAACGCTAATCAAAAATGATAATTATCAAATATGTATTTAATTACTGTCACAACTGTCAATGTCAATTTTGATTGGGTTGCTGAAAACTAATTATTGATTACAATTATGAAATCAGTTAATCAATTATGTTAATAATTGTTATGTTAATTGATTAACTAATCTCATAATTATAATCAATTATGTTTTCAGCAACCCAACCAAAGTTGACATTGACAGTTGGTGACAGTAATTATATATTTGATAGTGATCATTGTTGATTAGCGTTCGAACAACAGGCCCTTAATCAAGTTTTTCAGCAACAGTAAATTTAATTTATTATATATGTTACAGTTCAAGTTGATTATCCAGTTGTAGTTGACTATTCCTAGTTCGAGTCAACTCAAACGGCTGGTTTCAGTAAATGTTGATTATAAATATAAAATGAAGATTTTTATTCAACATTTACTAGTAAAAGTAGACTCCAACTAGTTAAAGTATACTCTTCCCAATGCCATTTATTAAAAGTTGATTCACACAAACAACCGATTCTATGTAGAAATTAAATGTTACTGGATATTAATTCATATACACTTGAAACATTGGAACTAATGACGGAATTAAATAACATAAAATTTCCTCTTCCAGTAAATATTTCAGCACTCCTTCCTTCATTTGATAAAACAGTCTATGACATATTGGTTAATTTTGTGATTAAGACGAAAGTATACATTTGATCTTTCTTACGTTATAGTCTGTGGCAAATAGACATTGTCTACACACACACACACACACACACACACACACACACACACACACACACACACACACACACACACACACACACACACACACACACACACACACACACACACACACACACACACACACACACACACACACACACACACACACACACACACACACACACACACACACACACACACACACACACACACACACACACACACACACACACACACACACACACACACACACACACACACACACACACACACACACACACACACACACACACACACACACACACACACACACACACACACACACACACACACACACACACACACACACACACACACACACACACACACACACACACACACACACACACACACACACACACACACACACACACACACACACACACACACACACACACACACACACACACACACACACACACACACACACACACACACACACACACACACACACACACACACACACACACACACACACACACACACACACACACACACACACACACACACACACACACACACACACACACACACACACACACACACACACACACACACACACACACACACACACACACACACACACACACACACACACACACACACACACACACACACACACACACACACACACACACACACACACACACACACACACACACACACACACACACACACACACACACACACACACACACACACACACACACACACACACACACACACACACACACACACACACACACACACACACACACACACACACACACACACACACACACACACACACACACACACACACACACACACACACACACACACACACACACACACACACACACACACACACACACACACACACACACACACACACACACACACACACACACACACACACACACACACACACACACACACACACACACACACACACACACACACACACACACACACACACACACACACACACACACACACACACACACACACACACACACACACACACACACACACACACACACACACACACACACACACACACACACACACACACACACACACACACACACACACACACACACACACACACACACACACACACACACACCCGCACCCGCACCCGCACCCGCACCCGCACCCGCACCCGCACCCGCACCCGCACCCGCACCCGCACCCGCACCCGCACCCGCACCCGCACCCGCACCCGCACCCGCACCCGCACCCGCACCCGCACCCGCACCCGCACCCGCACCCGCACCCGCACCCGCACCCGCACCCGCACCCGCACCCGCACCCGCACCCGCACCCGCACCCGCACCCGCACCCGCACCCGCACCCGCACCCGCACCCGCACCCGCACCCGCACCCGCACCCGCACCCGCACCCGCACCCGCACCCGCACCCGCACCCGCACCCGCACCCGCACCCGCACCCGCACCCGCACCCGCACCCGCACCCGCACCCGCACCCGCACCCGCACCCGCACCCGCACCCGCACCCGCACCCGCACCCGCACCCGCACCCGCACCCGCCCCCGCACCCGCACCCGCACACGCACCACGCACACCCACCCGCACACGCACCACGCACACCCACCCGCACACGCACCACGCACACACACACACACACACCACGCACACACACACACACACACACCCACACACCACGCACACACACACACACACACACACACCACGCACACACACACACCACGCACCCACACACGCACGCATTAGTTCAGAAAATGAAGCATTTTGGCTGGCAATTTTTTCGTTATCTTGGATTTTCTTGAAATCTTCACAGAAGGTAGGGAATAGCCCAAGGATCATTTTCTATATCATACCGCTGTACGATGAAACCTTAGAGGTGGTTGCCCTCCCCACCCACATCTCGGGGGCGGGAATTTTTCATTACATTTTAACCAGGGAAATCGATGGAAAATGCACTTCTAAAAAATTGTTGCTTACGTTTTCTTCGTAAAACTAATATTTTTCGAGATATTCGCGGTTGAAAGGGTTTTCCAAGAATAACTCAAAAATATACAGTGAATAAAAACTATTGCTTTAAAAATTGTATCTTTTAGAAACAGAAACAAAATCTTTTTTTTATAATTTTTCTACAACCAATACAAACTGAGATACGGCATGTTAAAGGTTAGCTTTTTTTCGTCAAATGCATAATTTTAAATATTCCAAGCCAAATAACGGAAAAACTCATTTTTCGAGGAAAACTTACAGAATATTTTTTTAAGCATAAAATTAGACCTTTCAAAAAAAAGTTTCTGGCATAAAAATTGAGCGACTTATGATCAAAATAAGGTCGGTACCTACTTTTTTCTACGAAAAAATCAGTGAAAACTACCCTCCTAATTCAAATTGTTCTTCGGCCTTCTGTAATTCTTTTTATATATGTATTATCAATACACCCAAGAAGTTTGACCTATTTAAAATTTAGAAAAATTGGAGTAAAAGAGATGAAATTGGAGTTTGCAGAGATAAAGTTTTTTTGAAATTGCGTCAAATATCTCTTATTCAAAATATCTCCGAAAATATTAGAGATACAAAAAAAAATTATAAAGTATGTATTAAATTGTATCTTTTTTAATAACTAAAATTAACCTTTGCAGATACTTTCTTTACAGTGAACATTTAGCGAGGTATAGCTGCTTAAAACCTCTTACAAGCAAACAGCTCCTTATTCGAGCCCTTTAAACTCACCCTACTTAAAAACTAAGGGATCTTACGGAATTTAATTTTCAAAGTCTTTATATATAATTTAGCTCTTATAGCTATGATATAGCCCACCAGTTATAGAAAAAGACGAAGATGACATCGATCTCGATGAAAATGATTAAAAAACTATTTGTATTTGTAAATTCATATTTTTTGTAAATAAATGTTTTAGTACGTAATTCTACTTTTTTTCTGTATAGATCTATTAATTACTTATAAAAATTGCAATGTTATTAAGGGTGATTTTTAAGGGTTGAAGGATTATGATATTATATCCTAAAGCATAATACAGTCATTATTTAACCAATCAAAACCAAATTTTACCCATATTAAGGTTTACAATGTTTTATATAATTTTTGACAATAAGGGGTAGTTTACACCCCTAAAAATAATCAACGCCCTTGGGCATGATATAGAATATGAAGTACAGGGTGAGATGATCCTAATCCCAAATTTTTATGCAAATCTATGCAAGCCGAAATCATTCTTTTAGGATAAATAATTTTTTGTATATAGCTCCAACAAGGGTGGTTTTAAGAGTTAAAATATTATAATATTATATCCTACAGCATAAAACAATGATGATTTAACTAATAAAAACTAAATGTTGACCATATTAAAGTTTAAAATGTTATTTTATCATTTTTTACATTACTTAGGGGTAGTTATCACCCTTAAAAAACCAAAAGCGTACAACGGCTCAATATAGAAAATGTACTAGAGGGTAAAATGAGCCTAATCCCAAATTTTTTGTACAAATCGGTGCTGGACGAAAAAATTGCGAGGTTTTCCATTTTTTCAGCTTCATTTCCTGGCCTATATGTTCAAATCATAATAAGTAGTTGAAACGGTCAAAACAAAGAGACGCACAGTCAACAAAAAAGCACGTGAGATTATATTCTTGTTCTCATGATCATTTTTCAGTGCGTCATTAATTATGACGTCATATACTGTATTGGCTGTGTCGAGACTTATTTCATGTAATTATTGACGAATCTGACAGATGCCACAATCGTACTTAGCCATAGGTGAAAAGCTTGTGGAATTATTAATTTAGTAGATTTGATTTTTACACAATATGTTAACATGTAGGTATTTTTTATAAAGGGGAATAGAATTAAAAAGTAAACAATATTGTTAATTAAATTTATAAATATGGAAACATTAAAAAATGACACAAAACTATCCATAAACTGTGTTTTTATCTTCTTCTCTAGGTGCTGTCTCCGCTTCAAAAGTTAGCAATCATCAGAGAGATCTTTATTTCTGAAACAGCGGCTCTAAATAATTCATTGTTATTACATCCAAACCAGTTCCTAAGGTTCTTCAGCCATGAGTTACGTCTCCTTACTATGGATCTGTTTCTTGCATAATGACCTGGAGTATTAGATATACATCTCTCATCACATGTCCCATATATCTCAGTTTTCTTCTTATTTGTTAGTTCTCGTTCCTTATGCGTAAGTCTCATTACCTCCACGTTGGCTATTCTATCTACTCATGAGATATTTAGCACTCTTCGGTACATCTCGAATGTCTCTAGTCTCCTCACGTCAATGTATAACCTTTAACGACTAAATTCTAAACCAAAACACAAAATAATGCACAAAGATGTTGTGAAACACAAGTGAAGTCGAATTCGAAATTTCAAAATGACAGGTACACAAAATACTGACCTGAATAATAACCGTCACTTGACTCTTTGACACTTCTAAAAAATGGCCAAAATGGACGAAGTTTTCGTCAAATGTTCGTAATACGTGTATTTGATTGGCTAGAAAAAACGCGCATTCTAAATATCAACGAATCAAACGTAGGTTAGGAATAGACATCTTATGTATATAACCATTGTAATGCTGCATTATTTTTGTGTTTAATCACGGAGCTACCGCTTTTTCCGTCTCATCTAACTTAATGCATTAGAGAGAAATCGAAAAACTGTGACGCACTGAAAAATGATCATGAGAACAAGAATACTCGTATAATCAACATTTACTGAATCGATCCAGGAATAGTCAACTCAAACTAGTAAAAGTTGAATTAAATTTTTCAAATCAACTTTTACTGCTCGTTTTAGTTGGAGTTGACTCGAACTAGGAATAGTCAACTCTAACTGAGAATCAACTTGAACTGTAACATATATAATAAATTTAATTTGATCATAAACTTTGTAGGTTCTTATTCCCCCAAAAAGTATGCATGAAAGCCTGCGAAACGAGGCTAATAGTCCGAAGAATGTGTTAGAGCAAGTCAAATATCGTGCAGAATGGTTGAAGTATCAAGAGCAACAAAAAGCTAAGGAAGAGGAGCTTTTAGAATAAGGAAGAGGAGCTTTTAGAACGAGAAAGGGGTAAATTTAAAGTTACCTATATATTCCATAAGTAGCGAATAGATACACCTTACGATCTCGGTACTTACTTTTTTACTTTTTCGTGTCTGGATCCGACTATAGTTTTTCTGCCCAGTATCGGTCTACGTCTACACCCTTTGTATTTGCGAGCCATAAATCATCGAGGGTTCACTGTGATGGGAAAAGTTTGCATACTCTCAGGTGCTCCACGTTCTGTATTTCCCCACATTCGCAAAGGGCGTCGTTATCTGTCTTGATGCCCCATTTGATAAGGTTCTGTTTTACAGGGGCAACACCTGTACGTATGCGGTTGAGTGTCCGCCAGGTTCTCCAGTCCCAGGTTCATTCCATTAGGTCGTTCTGGATGAAGGGGTGGTTCGACGTTCGCGTGGTTCGACGCTGACATTTCTCATAAACCTTTTAATTTATTTAAGTCGGCTGGTTCCTGGCGGTTCGTCAAACCCGTATAATTGGTGCCGTTCATCGAAAGTTTGCCTGAACTTCTCCACATATTGTGAGGCCCATCTACGGTCGTCTGGTGATGCGAATCCAGCTGCCCGGTATAGCAGGGGCAGAGGAGCAGGCTTCATACAACCAGTAATTATTCTACATGTTTCATTTAACGCCGTGGTGACTTGTTGGGCGTGTCTAGATATATGTACATAAAGTTAGCGAATCACTTCTCGCAAATATTATGGCAAGCACAATGGTAATTTGCCGCTTTTTGCCGCTAATTAGTTGTGGAAAAATTAATTTTGCCACTTTTTTATTTTTCTCAATATTCGATGTTTCGCTAACTTCATATGAAGTTAGCGAATCACAACAGCGAATAATGTTTTAAATTCAAATCTAATTGGTGCTGAAATTGCCGCTTTTTTGCCGCTCAATAGTTGTGAAAAATTAATTTTGCCGCTTTTTTATTTTTTTTTGTAATATTCGATGTTTTGCTAATAGCGAATCACAACAGCAAAAAATGTTTCAAATTCAAATCGAGTTGGTGCTGAATTTGCCGCTTTTTTGCCGCTCATTAGTTGTGGAAAAATTAATTTTGCCGCTTTTTTATTTTTTTTTAATATTCGATGTTTCGCTAACTTCATATGAAGTTAGCGAATCACAACAGCAAAAAATGTTTCAAATTCAAATCGAATTGGTTCTGAATTTGCCACTTTTTTGCCGTTAGTTAGTTGTGGAAAAATTAATTTTGTCGCTTTATTATTTTTTGAAGTTATACTTCTTTAGGCGCGATTTCATTGAGGGTCAAATTTTATTAATCTGCGCGCATGCGCACACATGCAGTATGGAGTTAGTTACTAAATGTTTTAATTTATGTATATATCAGTCCAGAAAAGGTGTGGAAAGAATATATTAGTGTTTTTAAATATATTTTTCTACAAACGTGTTAAAAATGCAATTTATAGCACTCCATAGGAGCGTTAAAAACGCTACTTTAAAGCACCAGTGCTTTAAAAATTTTAAGGCACTGCAGTTAAAAGTGAATTGTCAAATTGTGAAACGTCAAAATATTTATATTTCATTTATTAACATTAAATTAATAATACAACTTGCGCAATTTGAAAAAGGTGGTTTAAAAGGTTTTTTAAAATTTAATTTAAATACGTTTGTAGAAAAAAACTATTAAAATTTGTTAGAATATACAAAAATAAAAGTAGACGTTATTCTGATTTACGTATTGACAATATAGGCAGTTTTGATGTAATGTCAAGAAAAATATAAAAATGGAATGTCAGTCAAGTTCAAGTAAAAGTTTTTGTAGGTATTGTTCTGTAATTGAGAATGAATAAATTATAATTGTTGATATATAAATATATAAGACGTGTTAAAAAGTATATTTTTAAGGCACTTATGTGAATTGCAGAATGAGCGAAGCGAATCTTTCACACGAAACTTTCACATACGTGCCTTAAAATTGTACTTTTAACATTTATATCATAAATAGGTAACTACTATATAATTTTTGTGTATTTGGACTTGTCTACCTCGGGAATAAGATAATAAGTCATAATATTTAAAGTATTTTATAATTCACTTCGTCTGTTTGTCACTATGTCTGAGAAATCTTGTAGCCCGGATAAACAAAAGGGTATAGCTCAGTGGTAGAGCGTTGGACTGGAGATCAAGAGGACCCCTGTTCGAATCCTGGTGTTTTCTAATCTTTTTTTAATTTTTGGTATTGTTTTAATAAAAATTTTTGGAAGGTAGTAAGTAAAAATTAATTTAATCTTTAAATAAAATACAAATAAACTGTCCGAAAGTATATTTATTTCATTCAAATCATATTTAGAAGTATAACTTCTTACGTGCGTACATAGTACACACACATTCTTTTTTTTATTGCGTGTTTCGCTAACTTCATAAAGGGTGGGGAATTAGTGCGAAGAAGTCCAATTACTCGTTTATCGCAAGAGATACGAAAAAAGTTATTTAGGTAAAAGTTTCTACCCAGACATGACCATAATTTAAAAATATTTCCAAATATACAGGGCTATCCGTATTGACAGGGTAACACAAATTTGTTTTTTTAAATGGAACACCCTGTATATTTTTACATTTTTGGATTCTCCTATATGTCTTCTTTCCGAAAATATAGGCTTTTGTAGTAATATACGAACTAGTTTAAAAGATAATTACGTTTTATTTTTAATTTCGTAGCAATATTCACACCCTGTAGAATTGTAGTAATTTGAGACAAAAATTTCTATTTATGTTCAAACGATTGTTTTTAATATAATCTACTATTGTTAAACATTATTAATATAGAGAAACGTTTAGTTTTAGTATACAGGGTTTGTCAAAACTAGGAATGAGTATTTTTTGAGTTTTCTTAAATGGACTTTAGTATAGTATTTTAGTATTGTAGTGAAATGATATTTTATGGAACTTTTTATTTATTAAGCATTCCCTATATGTAAGTGCTTTAATTTGTGAGTTATTCGTGATTCTTTAAGCCACACATTATTTATTGCAACAAAAAATGAGTACGTGAAATTTTATTAGGAGACCGTGAAAATATTCAATAAAAATAATTTTTCCAAAAAAAAAACATAATAATCTAGACTGGTCGTTACTTTATTAATTTTTGAACTAATTAATTTATTAATTTAAAGAGACATCAAAGTACCTACGTACAAGATTGTTGGCGCGTAAAATATAAACCAAAACATATAATATTCGCTAACTTCATAATATGAACTTCGAATCACAACAGCGAATAATGTTTCAAATTCACATCCAGTTGGTGCTGAATTTGCCGCTTTTTTGTCGCTCATTAGTTGTGAAAAAATTAATTTTGCCGCTTTTTTTATTTTTTTTTAATATTCGATGTTTTGCTAACTTCAAGTTAGCGAATCACAACAGAAAAAAATGTTTCAAATTCAAATCGAGTTGGTGCTGAATTTTCCGTTTTTTTGCCGCTCATTAGTTGTGAAAAAATTAATTTTGCCGCTATTTTATTTTGTTTAATATTCGATGTTTCGCTAACTTCATATGAAGTTAGCGAATCACAACAGCAAACTATGTTTCAAATTCAAATCAAGTTGGTGCTGAATTTGCCGCTTATTAGTTGTGGAACAATTAATTTGGTCGATTTTTTACTTTTCTTAATATTCGATGTTTCACAACAGCGAATAATATTTCAAATTTAAGTCGAGTTGGTCCTGAATTTGTCGCTTCTTTGCTGTTAATTAGTTGTGGAAATATTAATTTTGTCGCTTTATTATTTTTTTAATATTATGTGTTTCGCTAACTTCATGGTGAGATAGTTCCTCCTTATCTGAACCATCTCAGATAGTGAGGGGTTGGTTACTCCCTACTATAGTGGTTGATGAAGTAAACACTACTTACAGTATATTCATTTATTCACAAGTCGGAGTAACTACGGTAAAGAGTTGGTGGCTAATAATGTTTACCCGCTGGGATCTCAAATATCTATGATGAATCTTTACGCAATGAATTTAGAACGTCGAATGTGGAATCCCCTGTCTTATTTTTTATATATTATATATCGATAATTGATACACTTGTGTAGTAATATGGGTCAATCATGTGTATGATAAACAAAACGTATTTGTTTACCAAGGACATTTAAATATTAAAAGAATTTGTCTTGCACTTAATAAGATGGTTACTAACAGATGCTGTAAATCCCAATACATCTTCCCCTTCCGTCAAAAACTTTTCTGACTACGGAAAAGGAAGAAAATTTTCAGATAGTACCACCAACTGATTACTGCGTTTTAATGAATACAAATTAAATTTTTATTTCCTATAACTAACAATTAAATACAAAGAAAAAATGTTCGTTATCAACATTGTTCCCGTTCCACTTGTCACTCACTGTGTTCTCGGATTGTAAGCATATAATCTATTGTTATGTATTTCCCTGATTTTATTGCTTTCCATTCTGATCTTACAATTAACGTTATTTACCTCTGTTATTGTGAAGGGGCCTACATAAAGACTATCAAACTTACCATTCTCTTCCCTTTTTACCAGGACTAGGTCTCCTATTTTAAAGTGTTGTGGTGTTGCTTTGAGCTTATTCTTTTCTTTGTGCTTTAGTAAGAAGGTTCTAGCTCTCTCGTGTGCGCTTTGTAGTTTGTAGCGTAACTCATTGTAGTAGGCATCTATATTGTAACATGGTTGAATCTCTTGTGTAAGGTCTTCCGGTAGGTTAACCTTCCTGCCATATAGCAGTTCAAACGGTGTGTAGCCATGATACGCGTTAGGGGTTGTATTGTAGCAGTATGTGAACATTCTGCAACACACGTCCCAATTTTCTCTGTCTTCGTCTATGAATGCTCTTACGTACTCGTTTAATGTTCTGTGCAGTTTTTCGCAACTTCCAATGGACTGTGGATGGTACGCCGTTGAAAAGTTGTGCTCTATTTTTAGTAGCTTTGTTAGTTCCTGCATTACTTCATTCTTATACTCTGTGCCTTGGTCTGTTCTTATTTGCTTCATGAGTCGGTATGTTGGTATGAAATGATCAAAAATTCCTCGGGCTATTGTCTCAGCTTCTTTATTGCACTCGGGTATACTGACCGCGTATTTCGTAAGTTCACATAACATTGTTATACAGTATCTATTACCTTCGTTACTTTTAGTGAATGGACCTATCGTATCTATGTGTACTTTGTCCCATGGTTTGGAAGAAGTGTCCGATATCACGAATTCTTCGACATGTGTTCTTTTCGGTTTGTTAATTTGACATTTATGACATTGTTTAACGTATTTTCTTACGTCTTTTTCCAAATTTTTCCATCTAAATCTTGCTTTTAGCTTCTTTATTAGTCTATTATTTCCTACGTGTCCTCCAAACATCGGGTGATTATGATATTCTTCTATTAATCTGTGTTTTTCTTTGTCATCTTCTATTGTTTCTGGTACTTCACATATGTATATTTCTACATTCTTCAATATTTTGTTTCCTTGTTTAATAAATTCATCTATTGTGCACAATTTAAAAATAATATCGTTTACGTATATTTTTACTTTACGTACTGAATTCTCTACCGCCAGCTTATCCAGCTGTGCCAACATTTGGTTTAAATCGAAATGATTGAATCCTGTGGCTATGCTCTTGCTGCATTTTATTTTGTTTTTGACCCTAATGCTCAGTCTTGGTGAGATTAGTTCTGCTCCAAAAGACAAAATTGGTAGTCTATGCGCCTCTAAATTATTTAGTACCTTCCTTACTGTCTGTTTGGTGGCTTCTGGCTGTAGTGCGGGTTCACTTTCTGCCTTCGTTTGCCTTGATTCTTTCTCCTTTTCTCTTGCTTGAGCTCGTGTTATAGGTAATATATGGGTATTGTCTATGTATAGGTTCTTTAGTTGATGTAATGTGATTGTTGAAAGACTGTCTGCGTAGTTATTTTTCCCTGTTATATACTCTATTTCGAAATCGTATTCCTCTAAATCTAATCTGATCCTTGTAAGTTTGGAGGTTGGTTCCTTCATTGAAAATAAATGCGTTAGTGGTTTATGATCCGTTTTTACTGAAAATGTTGGTGCTCCATATAAATAACATTTGAAATGATTAATTCCCCAGTGAATCGCTAGTAATTCCTTAATGATTGTAGGTTTATTACATTCTCCTTTATTGAAACTTCTTGATGCGTATGCTATTTTTAGATCTATTCCGTTATAATCTTGACTTAAAATTGCTGAACAACTCTCGTTGGATGCGTCTGTTGTTAGGATAAATTGTTTATTGAAATCTGGATATTTTAAGATCGGTGGCTTCATCAGAGACGATTTAAGCTTATTGAATGCTTTTTCACATTCCTCTGACCAAAAAAATTCTACTCCTTTTCTCGATAATCTGTTGAGTGGTCTGCATATTTCAGCAAAATTTTGAATAAAACGTCTATAATAGTTACAAAATGCTACGAATCTTTTTGTTTCTTCTGCTGTCTTAGGTGTCGGGTATTGTTCAATCGTTGCATATTTCGCTTTGTCTGGTGATACTCCTTCCTGAGAAAGATCATGTCCTAAATATGTTACTTCTCTTCTAAAAAATTGACATTTTCCTGGGTTAAGTTTCAAATTGAATTTTCGACATGTCTCGAATGTCTTTTTCAGGTTGTCTAGGTGATGTTTTTCAGATATTCCTATTACTACTATATCGTCCATGTAAAGAAATGCTTTGTCTGGTGTTATTCCTGAAAACGCTATTGACATCATTCTTGAAAAGCTATTTGGGCTTACATTTAATCCAAAAGGTAATCTGGTAAATTGAAATGCTCCATTTTCCATGCCAAACGATGTGTATTTTCTCGATGATTTGTCTAATGGTATCTGGTGAAAACCTGATATTAAGTCTATAACTGAAAACCATTTTGCTCTTCCTAGTTGATCTAATATCGAGTCTATTCTTGGTAAAGGAAATTTATCTGTGACTATTTTCTTATTCAGTTGTCTAAAGTCTATGCATAATCTCCGTGCTTTATTTCCATCTATAGCTTTTTTCGGTACCAGCACTACTGGGCTGTTGTATTCTGATGTGGACGGTTCTATTATTCCTTGGTCTCTTAGTTTTTGTACTTGTCGGTTTAATTCCACTGTTTGTGCATGAGGTGTCCTATAGTTTTTAATATATACCGGAGTTTGGTCTTTAACTCTCAGTTTCTGTTCGTAGAAGTTGTTACATGTTAGCATGTCATGCCTTAGGGCGAATATATCTGAATAATCTTCGCATAAAGATTCCCGTAATTCCTTTGAATAATTTAATGTCTAATGTTTTGATTGCGTTTATCTCTACTTTTACTGTTTCGTAGGTTGTGTTCAAAATTTTGATGTATGGATTATTACTTGGAATAATTGCTCTCGCTATGAATATTCCTGGTTGTATTTCCTGTTGTTCCACTATCCTGTCGTTCTCAAGCTATTTTCTTGTGGCATTTTTACAATTTTACGTATTTATAATGGGAAATAAGCCACAATATTATTAAAAAATGATTTTATTAACGTTTCGACGCCCAAATCGGGTGCCGTTGTCAAAATACAACGGCACCCGATTTGGGCGTCTAAACGTTAATAAAAATCATTTTTTAATAATATTGTGGCTTATTTCCCATTATAAATAGTTAAAATTGTAAAAATGCTACAAGAAAATAGCTTGAGAACGAGCTTATTTCCCATTATAAATAGTTAAAATCCTGTCGTTCTTCGGCGTTTGAAATTTTTTTACGACTCTGTAAATTTCACATCTAGGCGGTATTATTATCGTGTCATTATCTATATTGTCCAAAATTTTCGTACTAATGTAACAATCATTGTCCTCTTTAATGTACATTTTAAGGTTAGCGTAGTCCAGTATGCATTGAAAGTTTGAAATAAAGTCTCTCCCAATGATTCCGTCGGTTGGAATGGGAAAGTTAGGTTCAACTAATTGAAAGATATGCTCAAATCGAGATCCTTTTACTTCTAGTGTTGTTTCAACTTCTCCCATTGTTTGTAATTCTCCTTTAGTTACTCCTTTTATTTTCCCCTTTGTGTTTGGTTTCACATGTTCCTTCATAAAATCTTGTGAACATTTCAGTATTGAAATATCAGCTCCTGTGTCTATGATAAATGTATTTGTGTGTTCTAGGATTTCTGTCTTCATTCGTACAAAATTCGTTAGGTTTAAGTCGAAGTTGTAAATATTATATTCCACTTCTGACTGTGTATGTTTCGTTCATTCAAACCCCCAACTGCGGGTTTTCTGGTTCCTCTTGGCTGTCCTCTAACTCCAGTAGCCTTACGTTTCTGTTACGTCCTCCTCTCTGGTTTCCTCTGTACGTTTGGTTGTTGTCTATATCCTCTGTTCGAATAGTTCCGTTGGTGGTCCGTTGCTTCTCCTTCGTTCCGTTGTCCGAAGTTATTTCTTCTCCCTCTATCGTATTTGTTATGGTATCCTCTTCTGTATTGCTGCTGTCCTTTCCTACTTTCATAATTTGTCCTATAATTTATGACTCTTCCCTGTGCGTTCTCTTCTGTCGTATCGATCGATAAAAATTTAGATACTACTTCCTGCGGTGTTGTGAAATTACCTGCCTCCAGTATTAACTTAGCTCTATCCGTATTAACATTTCGTTTCATTGTTGCTACCACTGTTTCCGTTGTGTATTTTTTCGCTAATTCCAATGGCATTCCTTCCGCTATGTATGCTACCTTCAACTGTTCCGCTAGTTCCTCTACTGCAGATGCGTACACTGCTGCATCTTTGTTTCCTTGCCTTTTCTTTGCTAACTTGGCTATTACCGTCTTCGGATTATCGCCTCTTAGTTCTTTCTTCAGTGCCTCGGCTATACGTGGAATCGTATCTTCCGTGGTTATTAGGTTTCTAGCCTTATTGGTCAATCTTGTCTTTATTAATATTATCGCTGTTTCTTCATGTCCTTCTGCTATTTTTCCAAGTAGTTCTAATGCATCTAAAAATGGTTGTAGTTTACCTGCGCTTCCATCAAACTCGTTGGGCAATACCTTGCTTGCAATATTCAAAAATTCGTTGATTGTCGGAGCCATGTTTAATATTTTTATATCTCGTTTTATGTCGCCTCTTTCCTCTTCTATTTCCTCGTTAATTTTTTCCTCTATCTCCTCGTCACTTTTTTCCTCTTCTACTTCTTCGTCGCTTTGTTCTTCCTCTATTTCCTTGTCGATTGGTTGGTGTATTGAACTTGGAACTACTGTTCTTAAGTTTACAGCTTGAAATGAGCGTATAACTTTGTCTCTGATTCTTCCAAAATATTTGTTGCACGCTTCTCTTTGTTTGTCCGATAGCGCTTCCCAATTTTTCTTCGTTAAGTGTGTGAATTTGTTATACAATTTAATTAACTGTGTCGTTACTTCTTCTTGTATATCCTTAGATCTAGGTACTTTCTTTTTCAAGACCCTTCTGCTTTGTCTTATTACTTCTTGCGTAATCTCCTTAACTATTTTGACGAAGTCTTCCCAAGTAACTTTGTTGCTACTCATTTATTCATAATTTTCCTATCCTTATTCCTGTACTTCGTAACGAACGCATAAATTTGATAGTCTTACGAGGTATAGTAAATATATATAAAATATTATGTCAAAAAAAAAATAGTAAATTGCAATGGAAATTATTATATCAATCATTATGCATCATTATAAAAATCAGTTCGGTAGTAGTCGATAAAAATGATAATAGTGTAAAATAGTAAATATATGTATAAGAAAAATCATGTAAAAATGTAAAATGGATCAATACGTCCTATAAATATCCATAATATTTGTAAAAAAAATTCCCGATAATAGCAATAAAAGTAATTAAAAATAGGTTAAGTCGATAAAAATAGGTAAAAATTAGATTATGTATACCTTAAATTAATGTCATATTATCATTATTGTTTATATTATACGAATTACTACTATATCATGGAAATACCATAAGAATAAACAATATGGACTTACCACTTTTAAACGTCTGTGTTCGTATCACCCAAAAGTCCTCGCTGCACGTCCCATACCATTGTCCATTTTCACACGATGTTCCATCTCCATACCATTCCATCCTCAGCTCCGCGTCGGGCCTGATGTCTCCATCCTTTTCTATATAGGTACCACACTGTTATCTAGGGTGGTCGAGGTGCAAGAACATTGACGTTTTTCTTTCCATACTCGTTCCATACGTTCTCGCCTGGTCTTGGATCGCCATATGGTGGTTCCTCCTTATCTGAACCATCTCAGATAGTGAGGGGTTGGTTACCCCCTACTATAGGGGTTGATGAAGTAAACACTTACTTACTTACTTATTCCTCTTCACTCCATGCGGAGCATAGGGTGTCAACTGTCTGCCTCCATTCTGTCCTATCCTTTGCACTAATCTTTATTTCTGCCCAGGTTTTCCCAATAGCATTAATTTCTTTGTCCACACTTCTTTTCCACGTTTCTACGGGTCTACCTGATCTTCTCTTGCCATGTGGTGTGTATTCTATGCCTTGCCTTGCTATGTCTGTATCAGGTCTTCTTAGTGTGTGCCCCATCCAACTCCATTTCCTTTTGCATATTGTCTTAGATATAGGTACCTGGTTAGTTCTTGTCCATAATTCTTGGTTTGATATGCGGTTTGGCCAGTAAATGTTAAGAATCTTCCTTAGGCATTTATTTATAAACACTTGCATCTGTCCGATACATTTTCTTGACACTTTCCAAGTTTCTGCTCCGTATAATAATACAGTCTTCACGTTGCTGTTGAATAATCTTATATTGGTTTTACTTGTCATCTGACGTGAAGACCACATTTTTCTTAGCATATTGAATGCGTTTTGAGCTTTTCCTATTCTCCGTTTTACGTCCTCCTCCGTCCCTCCTTTGTTGTTCAAAATACTGCCCAAGTAGTTAAATTTCTCTACCGTTTCTAATTCTGTGCCTCCCAGTGATATTCCCATTTCTCTTGGTGTATTTATTTTCATTATCTTAGTTTTTCTGACGTTTATGTTAAGTCCTACCTTCTTCCCTGCCTCTGCTACTTTTTCAGTTTTGCGTTGCATGTGTTGTATTTTTTCTGTTAAAAGGCATATGTCATCTACAAATTCAAGTCCTCAAGTTGGTTAAAAACATTCCATCTTATTCCAGTCTTATTACTAGTAGCCTTAGACATGATCCAGTCGATTATTATCAGGAATAAGGTTGGAGAGAGCACACAGCCTTGCCTTACTCCTGTACCAATATCTATTTGTTCTGTTAACTTGCCTTCGTGGACTATGCATGCTGTGGACCCTTCGTAGAACAGTTTTATAATTCTGATATACTTGGGAGGCATTCCGTATTTCTCTAGCAATTTCCATAAGGCTTTGCGATCGACACGATCAAACGCTTCCTCGAAGTCTATAAAGTTCACATATAGCTTATTCTGCCACTCTAATGATTGCTCTATAATCGTTCTCATCGTACAAATGTGGTCAATGCATGATCTTCGTGCTCGGAATCCAGCTTGGTTTTCCCTTATAACTTTATCAAATTCCTTCTTCATTCTTTCAAGCATGATTCGGGCCATTATTTTGCTTGTTGTGCATAGCAGGGTGATCGGCCTCCAATTTTCACATTTGGATGTGTCGCCCTTCTTAGGAATTTTTACAATTAAGCCTTGCGTCCATTCTCTGGGTAGCTCTTCGGTTCTCCAAATTTTATTTAAAAGTGTGTACAGTATAGAGGTGGACGTTTCGATGTCAGCTTTCATTAACTCATCAGGGATATTGTCTATTCCGGCAGCTTTTCCTCTTTTTAATTGATTAATTGCATCTTTTATCTCTTCATGGGTGAATTCTTCGGTGTTCATGTTCATTGGTTGTCTGTTAGGTTCCTCTTCTATTTCGTTTATTATATTCTGTTCTTCATACATTTCTTTGAAATATTCCATCCATCTAGTAAGAATTTGTTGTTCTGTTTTCAGTACGACACCATCTTTATCTTTTATTTTAGTGGTACCATTTCGGCTTGTTCTTGTCAAGGTTCTTGTGATGTCATACAATTTTGTTAGGTCGTTTTCTCTTGCCGCATTTTCAGCTTCATTAATGAGTTCGTTTTGGTATGATCTTTTGTCATTTCTTGCGCTTCTTTTGACTTCTTTATTTTTTTCCCAGTATTTCTGTTCTAATCGTTGCTTCTCATCGTCGTCTTTCATTCCTAGTAACTTACCTTTAATTTGTTTACGTTCTTGTATCTTGTCCCATGTTGTTTTTGTCATCCAGGGTTTGTTACTGTTTTTCTTGTAGCCAACTGTTTCCACTGCCGTTTTCTTTATCGTCTGTTTATACTTGTTCCAGAGTTCCTCAACAGTGGCTTCCTCTATATCGCCGACCGTTCTCCAATTATTCTGCATTCGCTCTCTGAATTCATTCTGTACGTCATTTCCATCTCTGATCCAGTGAACATTGTATTTTTCTCTATTCGGCGTTCTCTTTGCTGCTGCTCGCAGCTTAACTGTAAATTTCGCTCTCACTAATACATGATCGAACCCTACATCTGCCCCTCTCATAGATCTTACATCCAGTAGTGATTTCCTCCATCGTCTATTTATTGTAATGTGGTCTATTTGGTTTTGTACTTCACCTCCTGGAGAAATCCACGTTATCTTGTGTATGCGCTTGTGTGGAAAGATACTTCCGCCAATCATTAAGTTGTTTTGGGCACAGAAGTCAGTAAACATTTCACCATTTTCATTTATTTCTCCTAAGCCTTCCCTACCCATTACAAACTCTTTTCCCTCATTTTCTCCACCTATTTTGGCGTTCATATCCCCCATCACTATTAAGATATCACTTTTATTATTTGCCTCCGTTCTATCATATACAGCTTGCAGTTGCTCGTAAAATTCTTCTTTCACTACCTGTTCTTTGTCGTTGGTCGGAGCATAAACATTTATTATTGAGTTGCGAATTCTTGTTTTATTGAATTTGAGTTGAATTGTTGCGAAATCTTGTTTTAAACCTTGCTACTATAATCCTATCTGTCACACCCTCCCAATCTATCAAGGCTCGTGCTGCGTTTTTTCCCAGCATTATGGCCACTCCGCCCTCATGTTTGGCAGTTTCCTGTGTATGTCCCGAGAATAAGATTGTTTTTCCATTTTGTAGTCTCGTTTTTCCACATCCTTTCCACCTTACCTCGCCTATTCCTAGGATTTCTATTTTGTTTTTGTCCATCTCAGCAGCTACCTGATTAGTTTTGCCAATCTCATACATAGTTCTTACATTCCAGCAGCCCATATATATAACCTTTCTCGTATCCATTTCCATAGCACTTGTCGTCATCGTTTTATTCAGGCCAGTTCCGAGGCATCTTGACGATTCCATAACAAAATACTTTTTACGTGGTTGGGTTGTTAGCCCAACGCACAACCCTCCTCCTTTCTCATCTTGGACTTGGGACCAGGCAATGGCGGAGTTTGAAGTAAACACTACTTATAGTATATTCATTTATTCACAAGTCGGAGTAACTACGGTAAAGAGTTGGTGGCTAATAATGTTTACCCGCTGGGATCTCAAATATCAATGATGAATCTTTACGCAATGAATTTAGAACGTCGAATGTGGAATCCCCTGTCTTATGTTTTGTATATTATATAAAAAGTGAAAGTATAAATATTATAAATGCCGAATCAGCTTGACTATAAATAAAGAATAATATTTGCTACTGCAAGCTGACCTTGCATCGATAACTGATACACTTGTGTAGTAATATGGGTCAATCATGTGTATGATAAACAAAACATATTTGTTTACCAAGGACATTTAAATAATAAAAGAATTTGTCTTGCACTTAATAAGATGGGTACTAACAGATGCTGTGAATCCCAATACAAAGGGTGGAAAATTATTGCGAAAAAGTCCAATTACTCGTTTTAGGCCCGGTCTTTTCACCTCCGAATAAATATTTATTAGGAAGTTTATCCGGCAGATTACATGTAAATCTGTCAAATAAACCTCCGAATAACTTTTATTCGGAGGTGAAAAGACCGGGCCTTAGTATGGTATAGTTAGACCCAAACCCAGACATCCAAAGTGAAAGTTATTCTCCAACACCAAATTGTTCTATATGGTCCACATAATGTTAAGAAAAAAGTCACACAATTTTGAGCGTCGGGTTTGAGAAGGAGAGGGGGGAGAAATCTGAAAATTCGTAGTTTTTTACGTTTTTCGTCAATATTTCTAAAACTAAGCGGTTTAGCATGAACAACCTTCTACACAAAATTGTTCTACATTAAATTTGAAATAAAAAAAGGCCCTATGCATAACCCTTCTAAAATGAACGGTTCCAAAGTTACGGAGGTAGTATAGTATAATTGGTCCAAAAAAAGGCCTAACCCAGACATCCCAAGTAAAAGTTTTCCTTCAACACCAAATTGTTCTATATGGTCCACATATTGTTCAGTAAAAAGTTACACCATTTTGAGCGTCCGGTTTGGGGGGGAGATGGGGGAGAAGTCGGTAAATTATTAGTTTTTTTACGTTTTTCGTCAATATTTCTAAAAGTATGCTTTAGCGTAAGGAATGTTCTATAGAAAAATGTTCTACATAAAATTTACAACAAAAAGGGTTCTATACATAATTGTTATAGAATCAACGGTTCCAGAGTTACGGAGGGTGCAAAGTGGAGGTTTTCGATACTATTTATATTTACCGATTTCTCCCCCCTCTCCCCCCCAAACCCGACGCTCAAAATGGTGTGACTTTTTTCCGAACATTATGTGGACCATATAGAACAATTTTGTGTTGGAGGATAACTTTCACTTTGGATGTCTGGGTTTTTGGTATAGTTATATCATAAATATTGCCCAAAAAATATAAAAAGTATCGAAAACCTCGACTTTTCACCCTCCGTAACTCTGGAACCGTTGATTTTATAACAATTATGTATAGAACATTTTTTGTTTTAAATTTCATGTAGAACATTTTTGTATATAATATTGTTTACGCTAAAGCATAGTTTTAGAAATATTGACGAAAAACTTAAAAAAACTACTAATTTACCGGCTTCTCTCCCATCTCCCTCCCAAACCGGACGCTCAAAATGGTGTAACTTTTTACTAAACAATATGTGGACCATATAGAACATTTTGGTGTTCGAGGAAAACTTTTACTTTGGATGTTTGGGTTAGGCCTTTTTTGGACCAGTTATACTATACTACCTCCGTAACTTTGGAACCATTCATTTTAGAAAGATTATGCATAGGGCCTTTTTTATTTCAAATTTAATGTAGAACAATTTTGTATAGAAGGTTGTTCATGCTAAACCGCATAGTTTTAGAAATATTGGCGAAAAACTTAAAAATCTACGAATTTGCCGATTTCTTCCCCCTTTCCCCCCCCCCCCCCAAACCCGACGCTCAAAATGGTGTGACTTTTTTCTGGACATTGTGTGGACCATATAGAACAATTTGGTGCTGAAGGATAACTTTCACTTTGGATGTCTGGGTTATGCCATCTTTTGGATCAACTATACTATACTATTTATCGTAAGAGATACGAAAAAATATTATTTAGGCAAACGTTGCTGCCAAGACAGGACCATAATTTAAAAATATTTTCAAATATACAGGGCTATCCGTATTGACAGGGTGACACAAACTTATGTTTTTTTAAATGGAACATGTATATTTTTACATTTTTGGATTTTCTTATAGGTCTTCCTTCCTAAAATATAGGTTTTTGTAATAATATACTAAGTACACAGCTTAAAAGATAATTACGTTTTTTTTTTGTTTATTTCGTAGCAATATTCACACCTTGTAGAATTGTAGTACTTTGACATCAGTTTTTCTAGTTATGTTTAAACCATTTGTAATACGGTCTAGATTGTTAAACATTATTAATATAGAGAAACGTTTAGTTTTGGTATACAGAGGTATATTTTATATATGTTTTTACGTATATATATATATATATATATATATATATATATATATATATATATATATATATATATATATATATATATATATATATAGTGCGCTGGAATAAGTTTTCCACCCCACCCCCCTTATTAATTCATTTATTTTCATATTACATATTTCATAGTACATAGTACAGTATACATATATATTATAGCATCAATGTTTCGAACTTTACACGATACCTCTTCAGGTGACAGTCATAACTTTGATTTTTTTAAATAGGTAAGTACATCATGTACTACCTCATTTAAAAGCTTTTGAAATACTGATTACAAAAATGTATACTACTTGGGCAAAATTTCGGTCAAATGCTTTTAAATGCATTCATTTTTTTTAATCCTGAGAAAACTAATGAGTATTTTTGAAAAATTTAAACGCAAAATGAAAGATTACATTATTATCGAGGGTAGAAAGTCCCTTAGAATAAACAAAAGGTTTCTTTGAATAATATACAGGGTCTAACAAAAATACAGGTCATAAATTAAATCACATATCTGGGACCAAAAATAGTTCGATTTAACCCTACTTACCTTAGTGCAAATGTGCACATAAAAAAGTTACAGGCTTTGAAGTTACAAAATGAAAATCGATTTTTTCCAATATATCGAAAACTATTACAGATTTTTTATTGAAAATAGACACGTGGCATTCTTATGGGAGTAGCATCTAAAGTAAAAATTATAGTGAAATTTGGACACCCCATAAAAACTTTATGGGGGTTTTGTTCCTTTAAACCCACCCAAACATTTGTGTGCGTTCCAATTAAATTATGATTGTAGTACCATTAGTTAAACACAATGTTTTTAAAATTTTTTTGCCTCTTAGTACTTTTTCGAAAAGTCAGTTTTTATCGAGATATTTTGAATATTTGTCAAATCCACCACAATTTGTATATGGTTAAGTACGTTTGTAGAGACTTGGTAATAATATGAATATTTATTTATGATTTACATTTTTAGGTATATTTTGAACCATATTAAAAAAGAAGCCACATCTCGATAAAAGGTGCCTTTTCGAAAAAATACAAAGAGGCAAAAAAGTTTTAAAAACACTGTGTTTAACTAATTGTACTGCAGTAATAAAATTGAATGCAGTTTAATTGGAACGTACACAAACATTTGGGGGGTTTAAAGGGACAACACCCTCAAAATTTTTATGTAAACATATTAAAAAAGAAGCCCCAACTCGATAAAAACTACCTTATCGAAAAAATACTAAGAGCCGAAAAAGTTTTAAAAATATTGAATTTAACTAATAATAATAATTTAATTGGAACGTACACAAAAGTTTGGGGGGTTTAAGGGAACAAAACCCCCATAAATTTTTTATGGGGTGCACAAATTTCACTATAATTTTTCATTGAAGATGTTCCTACCATAAGAGTGGAACACGTCCATTTTTAATAAAAAATCTCTAATAGTTTTCGACATATTCGAAAAAATCGATTTTCATTTTGTAACTTCAAAGGGCTGTAACTTTTTTTATGTGCATATTTGTACTAAGTTAAGTTAGGTTCATTCGAACTATTTTTGGTCCCAGAATGTGATTTAATTTATGACCTGTATTTAAAATTAAAAATCATACCAAATTTTCTCTTAGTTTTCACCTTGTAACTTATTAAAATAAACATTATAAAAGTTTTAAGGGCTTTCGGCCTCGGTAATTATGTAATATTTCATTCTGCGTTTAAATTTTTCAAAAGTTCTTTATCAGTTTTCTCAGGATTCAAAAAAAATAATGCACTTAAAAAGCATACGACCGAAATTTTGCGCAAGTATTATATATGTAAGTAATCAGCATTTCAAAATCTTTTAAATGAGGTATCACATGATGTACTTTTCCATTCAAAAAAATCAAAATTATGACTGTCACCGGAAGAGGGGTCGCGAAAAGTTCAAAACATGGATGCTATAATATACTATGATTATTTTAAAAATCGACCCGTACGAGAGTTTTGCTTATATGCTAAAAATAAATAAGTTAATATGGGGGGGGGTAACACTTATTCCAGCTCACTGTATATATTATTGTGCTCTGTATTTTCTTCTTGTTATGAGATTAAGATGCCTCTTATTACTTAGATTAATTAATTAATTATTTTAATTGCTACTCATGAAACAAAACCAAAATTTAATAAAATTTTTCAATAAAAAACATATTCTCAGGGCTAATTGATTGTATGTATTACCTTTATTTTGTGGCTTCTTGTATTTCTCGTTGCTTGCTTTATCCAGGACAAAACAGGGAAAATAAATATACTCAAAAACTCATATAAATTTTATAACTACTATTTATTTATATACTTTACCATAAATATAAAAATTCAAATTTATGCTAAACTTTATTCTGTTGTAAAATTTCTTATCTAATCATAAAAAACCTTTAATCCTATTATCTCCTTTTGTGAACCAAATTCATTCAATTGCATCGGTAGATTGGTCTTATTATTATTATAAAAAGTAAACAAATTTTAATTTCCACTCTTTAAATAGATTACTTATATCTTCTATGAATTTATGAATGAATAATTTATGTTGTAATACTATTAAGTTGACGTGGCTTTCAAACAAAAAAAAAAACAAATATGGTATGTAATACAAAACGATTCTCTCTTTTCACAAATAATCCGACTAACCTTTGCCGACGTCCTTGTTTCTTCTGCTGGATTGTCTTGTCCTTAGTTCTCCCACAACGTGCTCCTCGGATTCTGCAAACTGTCCTTCAAACTGTTTCAAAGAACAGCACTCGTTCGAATTCTCTCCTCAATTTTAAATTCTCTGACTCGATAAAAACAATATCAATCTTTAAAATTCAAGGTTTTTTTTGCTAGATACCTAGTGCAAGTTTATATAATACTGCTACTCGTTACTGACAGAAACTGGAATCTTTTCGGACACAAGGAGTTTGTACTTCTCGACTTGATCTGGTTTTCGTCTCACACGAATCTGCTTCCACGGTCACCAAATTAACACGCTTTGCATAAATACACTACTTTCAAACTGGACTGATTGCTTTGGATGGTAATTACACAACGAATTTCTTTTTCTCTCCTCAATTTGAAATACACCACTCTGTTCTCCTTCCATCGTTCTCCTAGCCAATCACAAGCATTCACCACACATCATATCCCTACTTTATTTTCTTAAGAAAAAATAGTATTGTATACAAATTTCTTTCTTGTCAATCTCTAGCTAGGAGATATTAAAATTATTTTTAGTTACAATGTAAAAAAACCCTCTATCCTAAACTAAACAAAAATGTTTACTATCGTTTCTTTCTGGGAAACCATTTAGAAAGCACTGTCTATTTTTCAATCAACCGCGGTATACATTAACTTTCTAAACAACCGTTGTAGTCCGTTGTGTTGAAATTTATAAAATGTTCGTAGAAACTTTACCACTAAAATTTTACTGTTCCACGAAACAATTAATTTATTTACAAAATTATACTGGGTCATGAAAATCTACGGTCTCGTGGTCTTTGACATAAAATTATTTTCAAATTCTCCCCATAAAAATTATTCAACAATACCTATATATGTTTAAATGGGATTGAGCCATAATTATTGGTGTAATAAAAATAGATATTATAAAACTAATGTTTGACGTTTTGATGTCCACTGCGGAAATTGTTCTCAAAAAATCTTATTCTAAAAATACTGTGAAGATTTTATAATCTGATTTGTTTAAGGGTTATAAAATGTTTCCAGAATGTTTAGAATAATCTTTTTTAATAAAAATGCATTTTTCATTACACCAATAATTATTATTGTCGCTCTGTCCCATAACCGTTAAAATATCAACATACTTCTTTGTTTCCCCGCGTATATTTAAATTATACAAAAACATACAATATTTCGCTGACGACAATTAATAATTGTGACTGTGAAATCAAACAATAGTTCTACTGTTTAACACAATGAACAACAAGTTTCTTTCTTTGAAAATGCAATTCAGCCGGCAATCATAATACCAACACATAATGTATGTCTCGCATTGTTATCGCAAAATAGATTATTTCACTGCAAGACACCTGATATAAAGAAATTTAAACACCATTTGCTAATCAATTGACAAGTAGATAACACACAAAAATTAAACAATACCCTTTCGCACTTTGTAATGGGACCACTCAACAGAAATTAAACAGCGAATAATAAAAGCAAAAGCAGCATACGTTAGAATGAGACCCATTTTCAACAGTCGAGACATATCATTAAAAACAAAATACCGTCTGTTGAAATGCTACATACTCACAGTTCTGCTCTACGTAATGGAAGCGTGGACACTAACTGTTGCATCTATGTATCGGCTATCGCTAATTAGCGGCAAAAAAGCGGCAAATTCAGCACCAACTCGATTTAAATTTGAGACCTTATTCGCTGTTGTACTTCGCTATGTTCATATGAAGTTAGCGACACATCGAATATTAAAAAAAATAAAAAAGCGGCAATATAAATTTTTCCACAACTATTTAGCAGCAAAAAGCGGCAAATTTAGCACCAACTCGATTTGAATTTGAAACATTATTCGCTGTTGTGATTCGCTAAGTTCATATGAAGTTAGCGAATATTCTATGTTTTGGTTTATATTTTACGCGCCAACAATCTTGTACGTAGGTATTTTGATATCTCTTCCAATTAATAAATTAATTGATTCAAAAATTAATAAAGTAACGACCAGTCTAGAATCTAATTATGTTTTTTTTTTCGAAAAATTATTTTGATTGAATATTTTCACGATAACCTAATAAAACTCCACGTACTTATTTTTTGTTGCAAAAGATAGTGTTTGGCTTAAAGAATCACGAATAACTCACAAATTAAAGCACTTAGGTATAGGGAATGCTTAAGAAATAAAAAAGTACCATAATATATCATATCACTACAATACTAAAATACAATGCTAAAATCTATTTAAGAAAACTCAAAAAATACTCATTCCGAGTTTTGACCAAACCTGTATACTAAAACTAAACGTTTCTCTATATTAATAATTTTAAGAATAGGGAACTTGCATAAAATTTTAAATTCGAAAAAAATGGTATAAATCACAACAGAACATAATTTAGAACCTGTATCAAAGATAAAAAAGTTTTGTTTGTCTTTCGTTTGGCCCCTAAAGACGACTAAAAATTCAACTTATACCAGCCACCCCAAAACGCGTCGTGACGTCACAGGGTTGTATGTTTACATTCTACACCAACTGTATATATAATTTTAAATTAGACATTATAAACGTCAGTAAAAAATACAGTTATGTGACATTAAAAGTGTTTTTGATCGTTTGAACTATTCATAGAAAATTTCTACTTTTACAAAATGGTTTTATTTTCAATAGTAAACCTTCTTTCCTTTCCTTCAAAAACTGTATCAAACTCCAATCTCAACAAACTGGTATATATTATTACAACGACATACGATAAATATCATTAGAATATAAATATTTTTCCTTTATTCCCCGACGACGAGCTGAAAAAATAGCCAAGTAGGTGGAGGCCAATAAACTAAAGAAGAAGAAGAAGAATATACGTAAATATAACCATAAACAGAACCACATAGTTAAACGCTGTGACGTCACGGGTCGTTTGAACTATTTTAAGATTTACGACTTTAAATTTGTACTTTTAAGTTATTATGAGTTTTTGAAGCGTGAAAAAAAAAAAAAAAAAAACTACACAATGTACCAATGTATCTATAAAAATAATATTGTAGAATGTACTTATGTTTATAAGAAATTTATGACTATGAATCTGCAATCAATCACAAACAAGTCTGGCTAATTGGCTCTGCCAAAGCCATTTTTCAAAAAAAAAAAAAAAAAAAAAAAAAAAAAAAGAAGCGTGAAATTTTGTAAATCTCATTTTTATACAAAACTGAACATTATTATGTAATAAAAAAAATATGTGCAAGTTCCCTATAGTAGACTATATTAAAAATCGTTTGAACATAAATAGAAATTGTTATGTCAAATTACTACAGTTCTACAGGGTGTGAATATTGCTACGAAATAAACAAAAAAACCTAATTATCTTTTAAAATACTTAGTATATTATTACAAAAACCGATATTTTAGGAAAGAAGACATAAAAAATCCAAAATTGTAAAAATATACAGGGTGCGCCATTTAAAAAAACATAAGTTTGTGTCACCCTGTCAATACGGATGGCCCTGTAAGTTGAAAATCATTTTTAAATTATGGTCCTCTTTGGGCAGTAATTTGTACCTAAATAACATTTTTTTATATCTCTTAGCGCTTGTTCACAATGGATGTAAAACATAATTTAGCGTAATGTAGGTATCCGTAATTCATAAAGTTGAACATGCAGGAATTAAATGTAAGTATTCACAATGGGTAAACTTAAAATTTATGGTTATGGTTGTCTTACGTGTAAACGTAAGAATTACATAAAATTGAGATTGTTTCAACTTTATGTTCGAATTACGTGAATTTTAAGGACAACTGTAGTATTTTTTGTATTTTAATGTTGGTGATCAATTGAGTTTGACAAATCAGATAGGTGGATTCTGTCAGTTTACTTATGTTATGTTTTTGTTTACCCAATTACTCAAATATATGTTTATTTTGCGTTTTGGTAATAAATTAAATTGCTAAATTAAATGAAATGGAGAACTTTTAATTCAGCTTGTGCGTTTAAAGCTCCACTTATAATATAGTAAGGGTGATAAACAAAAATGTGGGGTGACAAAAAAAACAAAGGGTGATAAAAAAAACAACCTCATTTCATTCATAAACCTCCTAATCTCTCCTTTTTTCTTTATTTGTTTTTTAAATTTTCCTTAACAATAAAATGGTAAGCAAGTCAAACCAGCTATATTCATATTTTTGTTAAATGTACACAAATTCAAAAACAAACATGTAGGTATTATTTATTTATTTACATCAACTCATAACCCATAAATAACGTTTTGGCACTTTTGGCATTTGACAATCAGATTACCTGTTTTGTTACATAAAATTTAAGTCTATTGTGAACACTTCATAAAATTATCTACAAATTACGGTTTACGAAATGATAACGGTTTATGTTCATCTTATGGTTACGTCCATTGTGAACAAGCGCTTACGATAAACGAGTAATTGGACTTCTTCGCACTAATTCCCCACCCTTTATGAAGTTAGCGAAACGCCTATTATTAAAAAAATAATAAAGGGACAAAATTAATTTTTCCACAACTAACTAACGGCAAAAAAGCGGCAAATTCAGGACCAACTCAATTTACACTAGAAACATTCACTGTTGTGATTCGCTAACTTCATATGAAGTTAGCGAAACATCGAATATTAAGAAAAATAAAAAAGCGGCAAAATTAATTTTTCCACAACTAATGAGCGGCAAAAGAGCGTCAAATTCAGGACCAAGTCGATTTGAATTTGGAACATTTTTTGCTGTTGTGATTCGCTAACTTCATATGAAGTTAGCGAAACATCGAATATTAAAAAAATAAAAAAGCGGCAAAATTAATTTTTCCACAACTAATGAGCGGCAAAAAACGGCAAATTCAGCACCAACTCGATTTTAATTTGAAACATTTTTTTACTGTTGTGATTCGCTGACTTCATATGAAGTTAGCGAAACATTGAATATTAAGAAAAATAAAAAAGCTGCAAAATTAATTTTTCCACAACTAATGAGCGGCAAATTCAGCACCAAGTCGATTTGAATTTGAAACATTTTTTGCTTTTGTGATTTAAAAAAAATAAGAAAGCGGCAAAAAAGCGGCAAATTCAGCACCAAGTCGATTTGAATTTGAAACATTTTTTGCTGTTGTGATTCGCTAACCTTATATGAAGTTAGCGAAACATCGAATATTAAAAAAAATAAAAATCGGCAAAATTAATTTTTCCACAACTAATGAGCGGCAAAAAAACGGCAAATTCAGCACCAACTCGATTTGAATTTGAAACATTTTTTTACTGTTGTGATTCGCTGACTTCATATGAAGTTAGCGAAACATTGAATCGTAAAAAAAATAAAAAAGCGGCAAAATTAATTTTTCCACAACTAATTAGCGGCAAATTCCCATTGTGCTTGCCATAATATTTGGGAGAAGTGATTCGCTAACTGTATGTACATTCTAGTTCTACCCCAGACGGGACAAGCATATTCCCCTGTTGAGAAACATAAGGCCTCAGCTGTTGACTTTAAGACCTGGGGGTTTGCGCCCCACTTGCTCCCTACAAGTTTCCGGAGAAGGTTGTTTCTCGTAGAAACCTTTTGTCTTGTGCTCCGACAGTGGAATTTATACGTTTGTGACCGGTCGAGTATCACTCCAAGATATTTGGGCCTATCAGTATGTTCCAAGCGTTGTCCCTTCCAAGAAACATTCAGTTTTACATCCGCCAGATGGTTGTTGAGATGGAATGCACATACTTGGGTTTTAGTAGGGTTTGGCTTTAACGAGTTTTGTTTGTAGTAAGTTGACATCATGTTTGAAGCCTCTTCCAATGTCGACTCTACTTGTGTGAGTGTTTTCCCCTTTATGGCGATACCAAGGTCGTCAGCGTAGACAAAACTCTCAGTCTGGGGGTGCATTGGTTGGTCGTTAATGTAGATGTTAAATAGGGACGGCGCTAGAACGCTTCCTTGAGGTAGGCCATTTTTTTGGGTTCTCCATCTGCTCTTCTTTCCATGTAGCACAACGAAGAAGCGTCTATTACATAACAGTGATATATTTACCAGGTCATAGTCAAGCACAGTGTTATAGATCTTAGTGGGCAAGGTTCTGTGGTTTATCGTATCATAGGCCGCTGTGAGGTCTACCAAGGCTACTCCCACTATCTCTTTCTGCTCAAATCCATCCTCTATGTACTCTGTTAGGTTCAGCACTTGGCCTGTGCATGATTTACCTGGCCTGAAGCCTGCTTGTTGTGGAATTAGTTTTTCATCTAATTTTTCCTGGATGCGGTTCAAAACGAGGCGTTCATACAATTTATACAAATGGCATAGGTAAAGTAAGGTCTACTTCAGGGTCGCGACCCTGTCGACACGAACCGTATTTTCACTCTCACTCCCTTTAAATTTAAAGTTAACTATATATTCCAAAGTAGCGAATAGATACGCCTTACGATCTCGATAAAGTAAGGTCTACTTCAGGGTCGCGACCCTGCCTACGCGAACCGTGGTTTCACTCTCACTCCCTTTAACCGAGAGGGTATTCGCTCCGTGCATGACGGACACGACACCTAGCGTAGTCGCCTGACATTTTTGGCGACCACAATTTTATGTTAAACATAATATGATACACATATGACATATTCGACTGTAATATGTACTATTTATTTACCATTTTTGATAAAATTTGTTTACAAACAATAAGTGTGTTCGCGGAGACAGTCAGGGACTGGTCCACGACAAGTGGAGCATGCTCACTTTAAAATAATGTAAATACCGTTGAGAGATAAATATACATGGTATATTTACTATTAATTAATATTATTAATTAATTATTACTATACTGGTATATTTATCAATAATCGATAATACATTAAATAAATATAATGTGGAATTAAAGTGCGCATGCGTTGTCGTGGACTTAAAGTCGCCGACAGGGTCCGCGAATGAACATAATGACACTGACATTATAAAAATTTGCCAAATTTCTTATATTTCGCCGCTACGGACGCTGGCATAGTTTCATGTATCCCCACCATGGTCATGCACGGAGCGAGTAGTAGAAGCGGAATAAATTAGTCATTTTAGAACTTACAGTAAAAAACTTACATACATATAAGTATAGTTAAAATTATTAGACGATAAGATATAAAGCAAGATAAATTAAACTTTTTTTTTCTACTTTTAAGGACAACGCAAGCAAGTTCAATAGCGGAACCGAATTCAAAATTATTCTGCACATCATTTTTGAAACGCTATTTGTTTAAAACATATCATTTTTGTTGGCAAAAAATATATTAATGTGTCTGGACTAAATTACGGTTCTGTTGATATCCGAGAGGATAAACCCAAACTGAATTTTGTTATATTCTGTTTAAATGTTCTAGCCGATTTCCGAGCCGACTATTTTACGTCCCAATCTATCATCCTTAGATAGGTAGATAGATAGTTTATTGATAATATGAATACAAAAGTATCTTTTACAAGTCAAATACATAAATACAAATAGCAATATAGTCAATACACAGGGTGATTGATTAGTGTGATAAAGCTCAGTAGCGCATAAAGCTCAGTGAAATGAAAAGCGATGGACTACCCAGCTAATTGAAATAATATTCGAAAATATTACCTCAACTAACCAAGATAGCCATCGTTACACCCTTAGCTTAGCTCAGTCACTCAGGTGTGTGTTCGTCTTGTCCTAACCTTAGATATGAACTCTGAAAATTTAGAATGGTAGCAAACATAGCAACTATATTTAACTAATCATGTTTATTGTTCATAAAGATATAATAAATAAAATGACTTAGTAAATTGCATCAACAAATAGACGTGGGTAGGAAAGAAGCTTGTTTTTAAAACCGGTGTTTATTAAATTAGATATATAAATAAATATTTTGTGAACTTTAAAAGTAAATTAATTACACCAAATAAAAAAGCGAAATCGGAATAAAGACATTAAAAACTTATGAGTGCAGTTAGCGGGGGCGACGCCCCCGATAAAAATGTTTTAGAAACCCAAATGGATACAGAACCTGCAACATCTTCAAAGGAGGAGCTATTAGGATTTCAAAATCTTGTTCCGGTTACACAGATAAGTACCACAAAACTTGTTAATAATAAACCCATTATCGATAATGACTGCTAATGTACACACTTCAATAACAAATACCATAAACAAAGAAGTAGGAACAAAAAGGGAGGAATTTCTTTACCGATAAAACGATCTAGGACCTTTTACGTTTATTTAGAAAATAATTCACCCGATTTTAAAGGCAGATTAAACTCGTTAAGGATAGGTGACCTTATTATCACAAATTTTAAAGAAATTGAAGAAAACATTGTAAGCATTGACGCAGTAGGAAGAAATAAAATACATATAAAATTTAAAGATTATAAATCGGCTAACTATATTATATCTAAAAAAAAATGAAGCAATATTTACAAAAAGTAATTTAGACATAAAAGTTTCTTTTAGTTAGACAGGGCCGTAATAAAAGATATTTCCACAGAATTTTCAGTAGAGTATGTTAAAAACAGAATCAAAATGTACGATTTACACTGTAAATTTGAAGTCCTTCAAGTCACAAGATTAAATCGGAGGCAAGTAGATGAAATCGGTACTCAATACATTCCAACAAAAACATGTATAGTTAGTTTTAAGTCACAAGTGCTACCAAAATATATAACAATCAACGAGGTACTAAAGGAAGTCGAACCATATAAACAAAAGGTGCTATTATGCTTTAATTGTCTTCGATTCGGACATACAGGTGGGCAGTGTAAGAGCAAGGCTAGGTGCGATAAATGTCAAGAATCCCACAACTCAAAAGATTGTAAACAGACCGATCTCACTCCAAAATGTTTTAACTGTTCGGGGGATCATTTTACTACAAATTTAATCGCGTGTCAAGAATTTCAGTGTCAAAAACTTATTAAAGACGCTATGTCTTCCAATAATATTAGTTATCAAGACGCCAACAAACAGTTCCCCAGAAACTCCTATGCAAAAGTAACATCCATTAATACGGAACAAACTACAAACCTATCCTGCCTCAAAACTTTCCCTCCATTAAATCCCAATAATTATACACTCATCCAATTCCCATCAAATCCAATTAACAAAATGTCAACTAATAATATATTCTACAATAATAATTCAAATAGTACAAATTCTCGAACATTTAACCCTACGTTAGGGCGTCGTTATTGCTGACAAGCTTAGGCGCGTGGTCTACGATTGTAGACCAATAGTTTTTTGTCGTACAATACCCGATTTTGACAAAATTAACAAATTAGTGGTTAATAACATGTTTATTTATGTTCTCACTTTGATATTAGATATATTTTGTTCCTTTTCTTTTCTCATTTTGACAGTGGTAAAATTAAAAACGAGGTCATGATTTTTTGGGTCTTTATTCGCAAGTAAATGAAAATGGTCACAAAAATAAGCTCAATTTAGTAAAAAACACAAATATTTTTTATATTTGAACTTTAGAATGACCAATAAATAATAAAGAATAGAACTAAAAAGTAAAAAAAGAACAAAACTATTAAATGGTCAAAGTGGCACAATTTTAGTCCGTCAAACATTCAGTGCAAATATCCCCAAAATGATCCTTGAATGCAAATGTGTCACATCTTTGGCATGCCCTTCTTGTTGACATATTGCAAATTCATGCACAAATACAACATCGTCCCACGTAATTTGTTGGAATAATAGGGGGTACGACTTCTTGAACTCCGAGCAGTACGCGAGCTCGTCGTCTAAGTTCTCTTAGCAGGGAAGGCATAGTTGATCTATATTCAATTTGCTGTTTGATTAGTTCCCATGCTAAGTTTTCAATGAAGTCGCTTCTTGAAACATTTTCATTTATGTTATTAGCTTTATATACACAGCAGGCTACATATTAGCTTTATATATACAACTAAAAACTGGAACGCGCTTATAGTCGTGTGGTCTACGGTTGTAGACCAGTGCTCTTTGAATAATGGTAAAAAAATAATGCAAACAGATCGGCGGCGTTTAGCAAACTGAAGAGTAAGTTGGAAGTATTAGTGACAGCTACTAAGCGGGATGGGGGCGTATGTGCAGTTGTATGCAATTGGCGACCACTTAAAGGAGAGTGGTCTACGATTGTAGACCACGCGCCTAACGGAGGGTTAAAAGACAGAGACCAAATAGTCCAGATCCAACGTTAATTTTGCATAATGAAATTATATCTTCCCCTAGATCTCAATTACCTACGGGAGGAATATTAGACAGTATTAACTATAAGGGAAATATTAATAATAATCCAGTTGCATCTCCTTCAGACTTGAGCATGATAAATTCAATATTAGAATTAGTTATAGAAATTGTCACTTATAGAAATTGTCACAAAAGTTTTAGTAACAAAAAGTATAAATATAAATAAGGAAGAACTCGAAAACTTAGTCAAATTAACTATAAATGGAAACACTTCATCACATTCTCAGACCTCAACCATGCAATAAATATTTTTTAATGGAACTGCCGTTCGGCAGTTTCTAATAAAAATAACTTAGAATATCTACTAGATAGGGGCAACTACTCCGTTGCACTTCTATCGGAAACATGGTTTAAAGCAGAAAGATATTATAATTTTAAAGGCTTCAACAATATTCGCTGTGACCGGGACGACGGGTACGGCGGCTCTGCCATTTTATTAAAATCAGACTTAATATACCAAGAAGTCTCAATTCCAACTACAATCAACTTTGAGCATACTTGTATCTTGGTTAATTTTGCATATATACATAAAAAAATTACTTCGTTTCAGTATACTTTAAACCGAGAACTAGAATATCATTACAACAGTGGATTAACTTTTTGGAACAAATTCCAAAACCATTCATAATTGGGGGCGACTTTAACGCACATAGTTTGGCATGGAACGATGGATATGACGATATCTATGGCAAGATTCTTTTGGAAGCTATCGAACAATGCAACCTAGTAATTATAAACGACGGATCACCTACATTAGCAAACAATAAGAAGTCAGCGGTAGACTTGACCCTCTGTGCACAGGATCTGACACAAGTAATTACGTGGTCTACTTTAGAAGAACCTTATGGCTCTAACCACTTACCAATACACATACAATTTGGAAGGAATATCCCACTTGCGCAAATTAAACAGACAAAACATAATATATGGAGACTCAAGGCTGCTAATTGGGATGTATACACCGCTACCCTTGAAGCAACAGAACCAAAATCATCACTAATGGGCATTATCGACAATATTAACAAAGCTGCCAAAAAAGCAATTCCCTTACGAAAATCAAACACACAAAATAGAAATCATTGCTCGAAGGACTGGTGGAACGAAACCTGTAACATAGTTGCTAAAGCAAGAAAACAAGCTTTCTTAACCTACACACAGGCTCCAAATCTTAATAATCTAACAGAATATAAAAGACTTGATGCAGTAGCTAAAAAAACTTTTAAAGAAACCAAGAAAAAACGCTTATTGCCAAAATCTAAATCAAAATACACCAATTAAAGAAGTGTGGAACAAAGTAAACCGATATAAATACCGAAAACAAGCGAATAAACCCCCAATGGACCCCAAAGAAGACTGGATAAGCGAATTCCACACAAAAATCTCACCTCCATGGGTTGAAAACAACATTATTCAAGAAATAGCTACCGTAAATAGGAACACTTCTTTTCTACAATCGCTATTTTAATTATGGTAACTCGATCATTGCATTAAATCAACAAATAATAAATCTCCCGGGGCGGATAACGTTTCATACAATCTGTTGCATAAAATGCCCTTAGACCATAAGAAAGCCCCGTTGGAATTGTTCAATTCGATTTGGATAAATAGGATTCCTTTTCCACCGACGTGGAAAGAATACATCATAGTACCTATCAAAAACCTTGAAAACAGAACGGAAATGCAGATTCATATAGACCCATAGCTTTATCATCATGTATATTTAAAACTATGGAAAGAATGATAAAGAACAGGCTTGAATATTGGCTAGAAGATGAAAAATATTACCTGACTCACAATATGTTTTTAGAAAGGGAAGATCTTCCTTGGAACCCCTAACGATACTAGTAAATGACATCTATCTAGGATTCACACAGCACTTTGGCCACATTTTTGGATATAACTTCAGCATATGATAATGTTCAAATAAATATACTAGAAGAGAAGCTCATCAATATGTGTCAACCAACCTCCTTTGCCAACTTCATAAAATCAGCTTACTCTAATCGATCAGTTTCCTTAAATATAAATCAAGAAATTTCGGAATCAAGAATATGTAGATCTGGATTGCCACAAGGTAGTATCCTGAGCCCAATCCTCTACAGCCTGTACACAATGGATATAGAAAATGTTATATCACAAAAGTCTAAAATTATTCAATACGTCGATGATGTTGTTATTTACACCAGTAGCAAATCAGAGGACAAATGTATAGAAAATATCAACACGGAATTTATAGAAATCCAAAAATGCCTAGACAACATGGGACTTTCCATATCCGAGTCCAAAACCAATATATGTATTTTCTCTAGAAACAGAAACAACTACCAAAGACAATTAACAATAGGAAAATATAAACTCTGTATTAGTAGCTCTGTAAAATATCTTGGTCTGCATCTAGATAGAAAACTATTATGGAAGGCCTGTATTCACCAAATTATCAAAAAAACAAGTAATTCTATAAACATTTTAAGAGCGTTTTGTAGAACAAAGTGGGGAGCAGACCCAAATACGGTTTTACTATTCTACAAAACAATGGTACGATCAATAATGGATTATGGAAGTAAACTCTATGGAACAGCAGCAGATACACATCTAAATAAAATCGAGATACAACAAAATAAATGCTAAACAGTTTGCCTGGGATATCTTAAGTCAACGCCCATAAACATTATACAAGCTGAAGCCGTGGAGCCTCCTCTTAAACTAAGAAGACAACTATTGAGCAGAAAATTCATGATGAAAACCATTTCTAAAAAAAGTTCTTACCTCAATAGTATACAGTCACTAACAGTTTAAGTTTTGACCCATAGATACTGGCACTTCAAGAAAACCGCCCTCATAGTAGAAACTTTCTCAGAAATAGCTGACATTACAGATATACTCTATTCCAACCAACTCCCCCCGGTTTTAATTTACTCACCTGAATAAATTTTTTCACGTGAAATTAGAACCTACTATTTTGAAAGTCAAGAAGTAGCAAGTATCAATCAAACAAAGTTCAACGAAACTAAAAACAAATCCTGGCCAAACTATGATTCTATATTCCACTGATGGATCAAAGTCTATACCAGTTGTGCCTTTTACCATTTTGAGGAAAATACTGACAAAAAATTTATTTTACCAAAGGAAGCTTCCATATACACTGCAGAATTAACAGCAATAGTGCAAGCTATGAAATACGTACTCGGCTCTAACCACGACAAATTCATAATATGTACGCAAAAGTGCAGTAGATAAACTTAAAAATGTTAAAATAAATAGATCAGTTAATCATATTGAAGCAAAAATCCTGTATTTACATAATGTACACGCAGGTATAACAGGTAATGAAATGGTGGATGCCTTAGCAAAAACAGCTCCAACATCAGGAGAACTAAATCTTAAACTACCCCCGTCCGATTTATTCTTAAATCAAAGAAACGAAATAAATGAGATGTGGCAAAACCTATACAGTGCATCAACAACCGGAACAAACTTTTGTAAACACCAGCTAAGAATTCCCAGAAAACCATGGTTTCACAAAATACCAAACAGAAACTTAGTCGCCACAATAAATCGAATACGTGCAAACCATGCACTAACACCTTATTATAAGCACAAAATGAAAATTACAGACGATCCACTTTGTGGTTGTGGTAAAATGGGTACATTGGTACATGTTTTACTTGAATGTCCAATAAATAATGTAAACATTAATAAACTATATAAAAACTTAATTCACTACAAGATAAACCTTCCAATAGACCTAAATTGTATTATTTTTTCAGGAAATAATGATATACTTTATGTACTTCATCAACACATCATAAACTGTAAACTAAAATTGTAAAATTACTAACCAATTTTGTAAGCATTCTGCAAAAGAAACTATATGTAAAGCATTATAGGAAAAAAACACCTTACACTTTACTAATGCTACATATTACTAACAAAACAAATGAATACATCATGCTCAATTTTGATACTATGAAACAATTTACACAAATTAATTATTCAATCTAACACAGTCTGGCTAATTGGTTCTCACCAAAGCCATAAATTCCACGAAAAAAAAAGCTCAGCAGATCCTCTGTTTATAGTAATGGATAGCAATAAAAGTTAATAACAAAAATTGTACCCAACTTTGAGCTTCACGTTACAAAATTAGTTAGAATGTTACAGTTCGTTCGATAACATAGTGGCAGACCAAACTTATGATTCTTTAAATGAAACACGCTATATTTTATTTTATATTCGAAATCTTCTGTCTCATAATAAAAATATAAAGGTTTATGTTATATAGGGTAGTTACAAAGATATAACCAATTTTCTATGAAAATCGTAACAAGTTCAACTCACTGTATAAATAAAAATAAGCACAACAGCAATGATTTATTGGTGCCATATTTTTTTATTGATTGTCAAAATTTTCAAAAATGATTGATATTGCTAATTTTCTTTATATCGAATACATTGTGAGTCAAAACACAAGTACATTATTTTCTCAGTCTTTTTAAATGGAACACGCTGTATTTTATGTCACTTTTGAAAAATACCATTACTATATATTGTCTAAAATTAGAGTTCGAGATATTTTCAGTTTTCAAAGCAAATTATTAATTAGGTGCGTCATGTCACTTAACTTTTAAGTAAGTCATAACTGAATTGTCTAAAACTGACCGTTCACCATAATTATTTGTGTATTGTAAACTGACAGTTCACCATAATGGTTTGTGCATTGCGTTATTAAATCGTAAAAATATTTTACTGTTTATGACATGGTAGATATGATCTAGATATTGGAGAAGTGCAATAAAAATGCTTTATTATCAGTAAGAATTTATCATGAATGTTTCCCTAGAAGGCGACAACCCACAACAGCAAGCTTTGAAAGATTGAGGGATTGCACAGTGGTCCAAATCCCAAAAAGCTGGCCAAAACTAAAAACATTCGACTTTTCGAGAATATTGTTACAACTTTTCGAAAGTAACTTTATTCAAACTCAAATACAATATTATAAACTTTAACAAACTGACAACTGTCGACTACTAAATCTGAATTACAACTAAACTAAAATGTCAAACACATATGTTTATATAGATTTCTGGCGTTCTGGACGTCACCAAACATTTCTGGGTTATTCCATGACATCCAGAACATTCTCGTACGTGACTACTTCTTCTTTTACGTCAAGGGACTTTTTCTATGAAGGATCAATCTACGGAACTGCCATAACACTGCTCCCTCCTTTATAGTTATTCGCCTCGAATAATTGGTCTATCAGGGTCTGGTTGAAGCCAACAGGGTGGATCAATTCCATGATAAGGGGCTAATCTCTCGATATGAACTACTTTGGGTTTACTTCTAGCTGAAAACTGGATGCGGTAGACTAGATCATTTATTTTCTTCAAGACGGTGTACGGGCCTTCCCAGTTTCGTTGAAGTTTAGGACAAAGTCATTTCTTGCGTGTGGGATTGTATAACCATACTGGGTCACCTCTTTTGAAAATTGTCCCAGTAGCATGCATATCGAGCCTGGACTTAGCTCTATCACTTTAAAGCTTCAAACTTTTACGAGCAAATTCGTAGGCTTTTTCCAATCTTTTTTTTTAAGTTTTCAACGTAGGTCAAGGTGAAGGTTCTTCTTCGCAATGAGGCAATCTTCCGAAAATAAGATCTTGAGGAAACTTCATTTCTCTTCCGGTGATCATCATCGATGGAGAATAACCAGTTGCTTCATGTTCGGAACTTCTGTAGGCTAACAAGAACAGAGGAATTAGGGTATCCCAATCTTTTTGATTATCAGCAACAAACATTGAAAGATATTGACAAATAGTTCTATTATGTCTTTTGATCATTCCGTCTGATTGTGGATGGAGAGGCGTAGTTCGAGTTTTCTTAATACCCAAGATTTTCATTAATTCTTGCCATAATTCTGATTCAAAATTTCGACCTTGATCAGAATGCAACTCTAAAGGAACTCCATGTCTTCATACGACGTGTGTTATAAATGCTTCTGCTACAGTAGTCGCTTCTTGATTAGGAAGGGGTGCAATTTCAGGCCATTTCGAAAAATAATCCATTGCAACCATTAAGTACTTGTTTCCTCTCTCTGTCAGCGGGAGTGGACCGAGAATATCTACTGCAAGCCGTTCAAAAGGCTCTCCGGAAAGATATTGTGCCATTTTACCACGACTTCTTGTTCTAGGGCCTTTTCTGCCGTTACATAAATCGCATTTCTTACACCAAGCTTCTACATCTCGGCGACAATTTATCCAATAAAATCTGTCTCGAATTCTGGCCAGTGTTCTTTTTACTCCAAAATGTCCTCCAGACAGGCTGCTATGAAGTTCTTGCAGCACACTTTTAATGTGTGATTTTGGTAGTATCACTTGTTGAACTATACGTACTCCATCAGGACTTTCCCACTTCCGATATAACGGACCATTCGAAAGATATAGATATTCCCATTGAGCCCAGTACGCCTTTATAGTTCCACTGTATTTGGATATTTCCTGCCAATTAGGTCTTACTCCATTTTTAACCCATTCTCTTATGACTCTTAAGTCATTATCTTTCTTTTGACTCTTCTTAATGTTTTCCAGGGAAGTCTGATCATTATCTTCATCCTGTTTAACCGTAGTCATGCAGAGACTTACTTCTTCGGAAACACTCTCTTTTTCTTCAAGTCTTTTACACTACTGACATTGTCGTTCAAAACAGGGTCGTCTAGAAAGAATATCAGCATTGTTATGGAGACGCCCTTTTCGATGTACTATGTCGAAGTTATACTGTTGGAGTCTCTATCCATCGAGCCACTTGTCCTTCTGGCTTTTTAAAATTCATTAGCCACTGCAAAGCACTATGGTCAGTTCTGATTGTAAAATTTCTGTTATAAAGGAAGGTATGAAAATGTTCTAGGGCTTTTATGATAGCTAAGAGCTCTTTTCTGGTAACGCAATAATTCTTTTCTGCCTTTCCTATTGTTTTACTAAAATATGCAATAACTTTTTCTTCGCCTTCCTGTTCTTGTGATAATACGGCGCCAATACCATGCTGAGATGCGTCACAATCCAACAGAAATTTTCCATCTTCTCGTGGATAGGCTAGGATAGGTGCTGTCGTAAGTTGTTTTTTTAAATCTACGAAGGCATTTTGACAATCCGGTGTCCAGTCAAATTCAATATTGTTTTCGGTTAGTCGATGAAGGGGCTTAGCGATACGGCCAAAATCTTTAATAAATTTTCGGTAATATGAACAGAGTCCAAGAAAACTTCTGATCTCCTTTTTATTTCCTGGTTTGGGCCAATCTTTAATAACTGAAATCTCTGGGTCAGTTTTAATTCCTTCTGCTGAAACAATATGTCCTAGATAGTACGCCTCTCTTTGAAATAGTGAACATTTCTTATAATTTAGCTTTAAATTGGCATTTCTCAATCTGTCGAATACCTCGTTTAAGTTTTTAAGATGGTCATCAAATGATTTGGACATAATCATTATATCATCAAGGTACACTAGACATGTTTTCCAGGTAAGTCCCCTTAAAACCAGCTCCATCAGACGTTCAAACGTAGCTGGAGCATTACAAAGACCAAGTGGTAGAACCTGGAACCTGTAGAGACCACGTCCAGTTGAAAAAGCTGTTTTGTCTCGATCATCAGGATGTACTTCTGCTTGCCAGTAGCCGCTTCTTAAATCTAATGTTGAAAACCATTTAGCACCTGATAAAGTGTTTAGTCTATCATCTATTCGTGGCAATGGATAACTGTCTTTTTGTGTAACTTGGTTTAATCTTCTGTAGTCTACACAAAAACGAGTAGATCCGTCTTTCTTAGTTACTAAGACTACTGGTGAACACCAGGGGCCCGAAGCTTCTTCGATGATATCGGAGTTTATCATATCTTGTATTAAGTTTTCAACTTATTTTTGTCTAGCAAACGGTAATCTCCGTGGGGCTTGACGAATTGGTCTTGCATCTCCGGTATCAATTCATGTTGAACTAAACTAGTACGCCCTGTAGCTTTATCTGATTCAAAAATGTCGTAGTTCTCATTTATAAATTCGTTAACTTTTGCTAATTCTTCAATTGTTAAGTGATCAATATTTTTGATTAATTGTTTCGCGTGGTTAGCGTCAACTTGGTAACTTAAATCTGTATTCATTTTCAAATATTTTTCACACTTGATTACTTTTTCTATTGGCGTACATAATGCTATTTGTTGTTCTTTCTTCAATTTAAAAGGCTTTTTAGACAAATTAGCAATTCTTACTGGAATCGTCTCATCTACGTTCACGAGGCATCTAGCTATCAAGATTCCGTCATTGACAAGTTCCTCGCTTTCCACAACGCCAAAATGTAGGCCTTCAGGTTTTTGACTCAATCTCGCCAGGACAATATTTTCAGAATTTTTGAGGAATTTCTGTATCTTCGGTCACTATAACTCTTACTTGAGGTATCGAGTCTTTAAAATTCAGGACAATTTCTTCATTCTCAATAAACAAAATTTATTTTGAAGATCTATGATAAATTTGTTCTGCATAATATCCATCCCAAGAACGCATTCATCTTTAATATCAGCTACAAGAAACAGGTGTTTTATCAAGGTGTTACCAATCTGTATGGTTGCCGTTATTTCTCCATGAATTGGAATAGTGTGACCTGAAGCTGTCTCAAGAACTAGGTTTGTTTTAGTTGGCTGTAATTTTCTCTTCAGAAGTCCGGTGCGAATAAACGATTTTGTTGCACCGGTATCAATAATAAAGGTGCATTTTTGACTGTCAACTTGGCCCTTAAGTAATAAATTCTGTTCATTTTTATTAATAGTATAACTGCGAATTTGAGGGCTTTCGTTTGATACAGCCTACGCCCGCCCCTTAGTGTCGACTTTTATTCGTTTCCCTGGCCATTGTTTGGACGTCTGTGGTTAGTTGTGGGGGATCGGTTCCTTAGATACCTATCTCTACTAGTATTTCTTGTAGGACTATGTGATGGGCTTCTGGATGTCGATCTAGGCGACCTTCTGACCTCGGTATTTGGTTCTTTGCTTGGCTGGGATCGGCTTCTGCAATTGTTTTGGAAATGTCCAATTCTTCCGCAGATAAAACATCTTCTGTTTTCATTTCGAGGTCTTTGTTGAATATTTTGTAGTATGCTTAAAATTTGGGATAAAATAGGTTGTTGATTATCTGAGGTTGTGACTTCTTCGTTTTCTCTAAATCTTATTTCTTTTTTTTGCCGCTTCAAACTCCTGAGCTGAGATTAGTGTTCCATTTAGTGTGTTGTGGTGTTGTAATCGGAGAGCCTGCTGCATTTCGATATCATGTAGTCCATCTATGAAAGCCTGTATCCCAATTTGTTCCAGAAAATCTTTAGGTGCCTGAGGGTACGCTAAATACAATAATCGTTTTATATCGACTTCAAACTCTTGCAGGCTTTCGTTATGTTTTTGATATCTAACTTTCAGTTGACTCTGGAAAACCTGCTTAAGCTACTGCTGGCCATATCTTATCTCTAAAGCTTGTACGAGCGATATATAACTAATGTCATCCTGGGGAAGAAATTGTAAAACGGTTGCTGCTTGTCCTCTAAGTGACACTACCAAAGAAGCAGCCATTTCTTTCTCGGTCCATCCATTCGCTCTGGCTGCAGCTTCAAATTGGAAACGATACGTTTCCCATGCTGTTTGACCATCGAACGTAGGTGGTTTTAAAATTTTGGTTGTTCTAATTGCTGGTTCAACTATTGAATTTGATGAAGCTGTCTGTTCTGATTCGATATTAGTTACTGAAATAATATTAGTTACTGAAATAATAGGCAAAGAAGCTTGGGTATTAATCTTTCTATCTAATTCAACTATTTGTCTTTCTAAATTAAATTTAAAATCGTTTTGTTGTATGGTCTAAATAATTTTGTTGTTCGTCTATTTTGTTTGTTAAATCAGTCTTTAATTCGTTTTGTTGCTCTACTAGTTTATTTTCAAAATGGTTTTGTTGTTCCTCTAATATATCTATTCTACTATTAATTTGACTTACCTCTAATGTAAAACTTTCTTGAATTTGAGACAAACTATTTATTATTTCTACCTCTACTTGTCTACGCCTCTCCTCCTCTTCTTGTCTAAGCTTTTTCTCTTCTTGCCTGCGCTTCTCTTCATTTTCTTTCTCTTCTTGCCTACGTTTTTTCATTTTCTATACGTTTTTCTTTATTTTCTTTCTCTTCTTGCCTACGTTTCTCTTTCAACTCTTCCATTTTTAAAAACCAGTCTGGGAGTCCGGATGTATCCATTTCTTTTTTAAATTTAGTAGATCTTGTATTGACCATACAAAAATTACTTAGATAATGTCTTCTTATCCCACCGCTGTCGCCAATGTTACAACTTTTCGAAAGTAACTTTATTCAAACTCAAATACAATATTTATTTTCTCTGATTCTGGCCTTGGTTTAGAACTAGAACCTTTAGCCACGTAATTGTATAACTTATCACTAAGTCAGGTGTAATGTGTAGTGTGTGTTGAGTAAGTGTCTTGTTACTTTGCAAAGTCGACGTCATTGTAAATACAATATTATAAACTTTAACAAACTGACAACTGTCGACTACTAAATCTGAATTACAACTAAACTAAAATGTCAAACACATATGTTTATATAGATTTCTGGCATTCTGGACGTCACCAGACATTTCTGGGTTATTCCATGACATCCAGAACATTCTCGTACGTGACTACTTCTTCTTTTACGTCAAGGGACTTTTTCTATGAAGGATCAATCTACGGAACTGCCACAACAATATTATTACATTTTCTGAAAGGATTAAATTCCCTATTTAGTGTTGGCAACCCTAGAGCTATATCTCCTATACCTGAACCAAAGAATACATATCTACCACAAGAACCGACACGGACAGATTATCTATGCACTAAATTTTTATGCGCATGTGCTAGATCGGCCATTTCTCAATTTGACTCAATAGCAAATAATTTTGGTGACTTTTGTCTTGTACAGGATCGGCGTTTGTGTTTGTTTGGCTTGGTTCGGCTTGGCGTTAGTATTTTGTTTTTGTATCAGTTTGTAGCTCGTAATATTTTGTATAGACTTATTTTCTAGGTTTTAAGTTTAGTTTTTATTTTGTGTGTATAGTGTATTAGTTTATTAGTGTAGTATTTATAATTTATTCGTGTGTACATAGTTAAGTGGTTTATTTACTGTTGGAATGGCTGCGAAACGACGAGGGTTTTCATGTATATTTCGTGGCTGCCAGACAAGAACAGGGGATAATTTAAGCCTATTTTCAATTCCAAAAAATCAGGAAAGGTATGTAGCAATTTTGTTATACCTTATTCTTTATCGATAGAGAAGTTTGTTATGTATACATAATGGTAATAATACTGCAGTATAGCGACACGAGTTTTGTTGGAATCATTGAGAGTGAGTACAAAGACACACACAGAATATTTTTTTTCCTAATTCCACTTTAAATTTACCGTACCTTTTATCAAAACTATTGCCCAAGAAAGTTATCAGTAGTAATTGCACAAGAGCTCTAAAATTATTGAATTTTTCCCGAGTGACACTTTGACAGTTTTAATTTCACGAGCCAAAGGCGAGTGAAATTATGTCGAAAGTGTCACGAGGGCAAAAATTCTATATTAATTTTAGAGTTCGAGTGCAATTTGTTGCGATCATTTCATGAATAAAACTGTTCAAAACCAAAATTTTATTGTAATTTATTTATTTAAGTACAAATTAATACAATTAAACACAAAGTTTTTATAAATATTTGACGATTGAAAGTCATCACTTTTATAATTTTTAAAACATTAATTGTCATTAATGTCATTGAATGTATTTTTTCGTAGCAACGAAGGGCATCTGACGTAATATACTTAACGACGGGCAATTATCAAGAATTATCAATTTAATTCAGATTTCTGTAGCTTTCTATTGGTCAGAATCTCCTATGAATGAAATAATCATTATTATCACAAGAGAGCGAGAGTAAATTAAAAATAATACACGGCATAGGTATCTCTATACTGCAGAATTACCGACTAGGTACCTAGGTGGTACTTAAATGTTCAGTATTTTAAACTCCAAATTTGATCTTACTGTATCCTTCATTTATTACGTTATTTTTGTATTTCAGGGCTGATCTATGGTAAGAGCTGTCAATAGGATGGACTTAATGGAAAAGAGTATTGAATTCGTCGATTGATATACGATTTTACTAATTTTGAGTCATCTTTATTTACATTCATATCATATTTTGAGTGACTTTAAAACAGTACTTACGGTTGTAACTCTAAAACCGAAGTCCGATGCCAAATTTCTCATCTTTAATACCATCCATGGGTTATAAGCTTTCATTCGACACTTCATTTGTCATTCTATCTGTATTAGTAACTGAGGAGTTGTATTCGCGGTCGGACGGACAGACAGTCATGAAACGCGCGTCGAATAATATCACTTGTGCTATTGCGGTGACTTTAAAAGAGTACTTCCGGTCGCATTTCTAAAACCGGAAGTCCTAGATCAAATTTCTCACCTTAAGTACCATCCTTGGATTATGAGCTTTCATTCGACACCTCATTTGTGATTCTACCTGGTATAGTGACGGAGGAGTTACATTTGCGGTCGGACGGACAGACAGCCTAGGTCAAATTTCTCACCTTGAGTACCATCCATGGATTATAAGCTTTCATTTGACACCTCATTTGTCATTCTACCTGGTATAGTGACGGAAGGAGTTATATTCGCGGTCGGAGGGACGGACAGCCTATTAGGTCACACCAAGTCGTTCAAATTCTCACCAACTTGTTCACATTTTTTCAAAATTGGTGAAATCAATAAATTATATTTTGTATCGTTGTATCAATATAAGCCAAAAAGAATAATTAGTGAATATCACGCCACTAAGATATATTTTATTATTGGTCTTTCAATGCTAAAATCATGATAAAAAAGGTATTTTATCCATGGTTTTAATACGTTCGCCGCCTATGGATTGTAGTGAGTAGTCGGTTGTAATATGAGCTCCCGAAAAAGTAACATTTTAATAAGGAAATTCAGCGAAAAATTTCCTAATTTTTCAGTAGTGTGAATATAAAATAGTTTTGGTGCTGTGAGTTGAAAAAAAAATGGAACACTATGGTTATTACAAGAGAAGTAAAAGAAGCTATTGAAAATGCTGTAAGTCAAGCCATTATAAAAAGTCTCCAAAATAAAGATATTATAAAAAGTCTTACTGATAATGTCGCCGTAGCCATTATAAATACCATTGAAACCCGTCTAGGTAATTTAGAAGAAACAGTGGCGTCACTTAAAGTGGATATTAACTCCACTAAAACAAACTTAGAGCGCAAAATAGAAGAATTGAACGAGAAATTTGATCGACTAGATCAAGGGAACCGGCGCATGTGTCTACGAATTTTTAATCTAAAGGAAAAGGAGAAAGAAGACACCAGAAACGAAATAATTAACCTAATAAATTCTAAAATGGGTTTAAATTTAAAATATGAAGATATTAACTTATGTTATCGAATTGGTAAACAAAACAAGGATAAAGCTAGGGCTGTGTATCTTAAATTAAATACAATCGAGAATAAGCAAACAGTCTACGCTAAGAAGAAGCTACTAAAGGGTACTGGGGTAGTTATTAAGGAAGATCTCACTAACTTAAAATTGGAATTGGTAAATCAGCTAACCAGTCTTGTGGGTTTAAAAAATGTGTGGACTGACAATGGTAAAATCTACGTCTGTCGAAACGGTAACGTAAAAATAATAAAAAATTCTAAAGACTTTGATGAATACAGAACTCATTATAATTTGTAAATAATATGTGTTTTATCAATTGTATTATTGCTAATGCTCTCTAGGTTTTAAGGCTTTAAATTTTTGTTTTCGATACCATTTTTCTATTTCGCTTTAATAAACGATTGATTAAATTTTGGGATATCAGGTACAATTTATGACTAAATGCTTGAATATCTAGAAATTTTAGATAATAGTCAGGAAATCGATACAAAAGAATATAATAATTTTCAAGATTACTTACTTGAACTGGAGAGGGTAAAATGGGAGAATGGAATTGGTGTGATTCACTTTAATATTCGAAGTTTACAAAAGCATTTTGATGAACTGCTCATATATTTAGAATCAGGTAAGGATCTTTTGGACATAATTATTTTATCCGAAACTAGGGAGGTAAATATAAATGATTTTCATATTCCGAATTACGGAATATATTATAATGAATCGTGTATAAATAAATGCGATGGTACGGTGATTTATATAAAAGATAGTATATCATCTACAATTAGTACTATAGAGATAAATGATAGTAAATTTCTCCGCGTGAAATTTTTAACGAAACATTTAAATACTTATTATTCAGTTGGGATAACTGCCTATTATCGACCACCTGCAACAAATACTCAAATATTCTTAAACGATCTGGAACAATATCTGCAGCAGTTGGATATGCAACATCTTGAAGTTTATGTAGGTGATATAAATATCGACTTGTTAAAATCCTATACACCCGATACAACTAGGTATCTAAACATATTAAATACATATGGTTTCATCTCTTATATAAATAAACCTACAAGAGTTACTTCTGATTCTAAGACAACAATAGATCATATATTTATTAGGAAAACTAATAATATAGAAAGTAAAATTGATATAGATTCGATAGTTTTTCAAACCGATATGACAGATCATTTTTCGCCATTTGTTTTGATATCCTTTAAAAGCTGTGACAGTATAAATACAGAACATAAAGAAAAAAATTACAACAAAAAAATTGACTTTAAAAAAATAAATAATTATTTAAAAAATGAATCATGGTCTGAAGTAATTAATAATAATAATGTTCAAATTTCTTACAACAATTTCATTAATAAAATAAACACAATTACAAACTCTTTCACTAAAATTGTTGTCAACAAAAATAACAAATACAAAAAATTACAACCATGGATATCTACGGCAATAATAACATCCATTCATAAACGTCATATCCTCAAAAAACAACTAAATAAAACGCCTACACCCATTCTAGAAGCACAGTATAAGGAATATAGAAATAAACTTAATGTGTTAATAAAAAAACAGAAAAATGATTACTATAAACAAAAATTATACGGTACTCATGGGAATACTAAAAAATTATGGAATATTATTAATGAGGTTGCAGGAAGTAAAAATACACTAGATATTTCTAATATTAATATTGTTAATGAAAATGGGGACTGCGTTAAAAATAATACAGATAAGGCAAATGTGTTTAATAATTTTTTTATAAACTTAGGAATGAAAATGGCAAATAAAATAGAAAATTCAAATTTACCTGATAATTTGTTGAGAGATGTTTATATAGAATCGTCTATTTTCTTAAAACCGGTAACGCAGGCCGAAATAACTATTTTGATATCTAATTTAAAGAATAATTGTTCGCCTGGTCCCGATAAGATTAGTAGCAAATTAATAAAATATATTCATCTTAATATATTGGGCCCATTAACCCATATAATAAATCTCAGTCTCTCAACAGGACAAATACCTACGCAATGGAAGCAATCTATAGTTTCTCCCATTTTCAAAAGCGGTTCTAGAAATAAACTAACTAATTATCGACCGATATCTGTAATAAATAACTTTGCTAAATTATTTGAAAAAGTATTAACAAATAGATTGGTTAGCTTTCTGGATCAGCATAATGTTCTTTCTAAAATTCAATACGGTTTCAGAAAAAAATCCTGTACAGAAGATGCCGCATTGAATCTAGTTGAAACAATAATTAAAGCTCTCGATAATTCTAAAAAATGCCTAGCAGTCTTTCTGGATTTGGCTAAAGCCTTTGACACGGTATCTCATGCCAAACTGTTAGGTAAATTGAATAATTATGGTATTCGGGGTATTGCATTAGATCTTTTTAAAAATTATTTAACAAACAGAACGCAGCAAACTAAAATCGGTGACAAAATAAGCACTAATATTAATGTTCAGATGGGGATACCACAAGGAACGGTGTTAGGACCTATTTTATTTCTCGTATACATAAATAGTATTGCAACAATCCAGAATTTTGAGGGACAGTTGGTATGTTACGCAGATGATACTGCACTCATAATTACAGGAAATACTTGGGAAGAAGTGCATTTTGCGACAGAGGTTTGTCTTAAAAATATTAGAATTTGGCTAAATCATAATCTTTTAACTTTAAATGTCGAGAAAACAAAATATGTAACATTTTCCCCAACAGTTACGGACCAACCATCTTTAAAGATTAGACTGCATAATCCCAGATGTAAAGATAATATATGTGATTGCCCCATACTAGAACAAACCCCTGTAATAAAATATTTGGGTGTTATGATTGATCATCACACAAGGTGGTCACATCATATTACCTATGTCTCTAAACGTATAAGAGCTTTAATACATAAATTTTATAAAGTAAGGTTCATCCTATCTAAGTCCAATCTTATTATGATGTATAATTCATTAGTTGAATCAGTTTTAAGATATTGTATAACTATTTGGGGTGGTGCATTCTCTACTAATTTAAAAAATTTGCAAACCACACAAAATATTTTACTTAGAATAATATTTAAAAAACCTAGATTACACTCAACATCTCTACTCTACCAAGAAACAAAATTATTCAAAATACGTCAAATTTATATACACCAATGTCTCCTAAGGACCCAATTTTCAAAAGTAAAAAACAATAAAAAAACTTCAATTACTAGAGCAGCTACTAATCTACATCTAAATACTAATTTATTTAAAAAAACTGTGACGCAGAGATCATTTTCCTATTATGGTCCTAAACTATTTAATATGTTACCAACGCATTTAAAAGAAATTAATATAAGACATAAATTTAGTAAAGAAGTAAAGAGTTTAATTATCAGTAACCCGAAAATGTTTAAAATATTTGAAAATGTTTGAATTTGATTTGCACAACCAATTCGTATTTTCTCCTTTTTTTACTCTTTCATCTAATCATCTAATAATCATCTAATAAAAAAAAACTAAATCACATAAACAGTTAAAATCTAAAAAGAAATGTATCGATTTGCTATTGTTATTGAATGTTTTGATTTATATTTTACTTTAATTTATACATATTATATACAGTGTATTTAATAAATTATATGTACATTGTATATTGTATTGACTGACATCAGTGGGAGGTATCCGACAAACAGATGCCTTGTGTCTAGGTCTGCCTCCGGATGAATCAGTCAGTATAAGTATATTAATTAGGTCTGTTATATGTATATTGTATAATAACTAAGTGGTTGAATAAATTATTATTTATTATTATTATAGTCTAATTCTCACCATTACTTTGTGTTGTATTTGCAACCTTTTGTAAATAAAAAATAATTCCACCATATTACGATTGTCAACAAAAGCCGGCCCTGCATGCAACCTTTTTCTCAGTGCAACTAAAATTTTATTGATACACGCCAGAAATATGTGAGACTTTACTCAATGTACTCGTGTGTCCTCTTGGCAACTCGATATGCTTTTTCTCATGAGGATCTTTCAGTTCGTCACAGTTTATCGATTTCTTTCTAACGCATTAAATTGTATGTGACAGAAAAAAACGCATGTCGGTGATTACATTTCGTCGGTGACATTTATAACATTTATTCTAAAAATAAAATAAAATTTTTATTTTTAATTCAGTTGCAACATTTATTCTAGTTGTCAATAGATGGCGCCATAATCGAAAATAAAATAATTTGCGAATTATATAATATATCTTCGAATATAGAGAATCGGCAACGGTGTAGAGCCAAGAGAAGGTTATTGCAATACCACCTACTATTTTACCGAATTTTGGATGTAGTAGTGAAAATTAAATAACAGTTTCCAATATAAAGTGTATATAAAAGTGCATACTGACAATATAAGTGAAAAAATAAACAAAAATTACTAATTAAGTGTGAATTTAAGAGTGTATAAACAAACACAAAAAACGGGCATAGGAAGCGAACGAGTTTCAACAACCAGCTGGTAGACGGGTCACGCTCAGGTCACGGCGACGTTGCCAGACTGTAGTAAAAGTCGCGGAAAAAGGGAAAACTATAAAAATTAAAACAGCGAAGAAAAATAAAATAACATACTTAGTTTGAAGACTCAAGGAGGAACCTAGCTTCTGAAGAGATAGTCTGGGCGAAGTTCCTATCGTTGAGATACCAACTAAGATACCGTGAAATAAAAAAAAAGAACATGGCGGAAGGCGATAATAAAATAAAACAAAGCGAAACAAACAAGAACATGGAGGACAGCGACGACTGTTCGGACGACAGCAAAAGGAAAAGAGATCCGGATGATGCGACTCAAAGATCAAAAAATAGAAATCTTTCACAAACACCATTTAAAACAAATAGTAAAGAACAAAAACTAGATCTATTAATAGAGATGTGTCGGAGCTCAAAAAACAGAGCGAAAAAACCAGTGAAGATATAAAACTGATAAGAGAAGAAAATAAGATATTGAGACAAGAAAATCAAAACTAAAAGAAGAAAATAAAGATATATAAGAGAAGCTAGAATAAACAAATGGTAGAATTGAATGGCTAGAGAGAGAGAAAAGGAAAAATAATATAGTGTTGCCAGGAATTGAAATTGAGACAGAAAATAAAACAGAATTTAAACAATTCATGGAGAACATGATAAAAAACACTCAACAGATAAATATAAATGTAAAAACAGCTGATAAAATAGGAAGAAAAGTATGCTTAATTGAAATAAATAATGAAGAAGCAAAATACCAAATCATGAAAAACAAACACAAATTAAAAGAACTGCAGCAGGAAAAGGTATACATAAATCATGACATGACAACAAAGGAGCGTGAGAAGAACAAGCAAATAAGAAAAATGGCAAAAGAAGAAGAATTAAAAGGAAATAAGGTGAAATTTGGGTACAATAAAATAACTATAAATGGCGAGATATGGAAATGGAATAAGACTACAAAAAAACTAGAAGTAATAAATCCAAAAAACGAATAGCAGAAATTGAAGGCGACATGAAAACAAACACAACGAACCTGGCAAATAAAATGGACACGAATAAAAATATATATGAAGCTACAAATATAGCAAGGAACAAAAATGATGAGACATAAAAATACGGAACATAAGAAAAATGAACAGGAAATCATAAAAATGGCTACATGGAACGTGCGAGGTATTAACTGTAAGGAAGAGGAAATAATTGAAGAGATGAAGCTACAAAATATAGACTACTTGGGAGTAACTGAAATAAAAAAGAAGGGTAGAGGAATAGTAGATCTAAATGAGGATTACCGATTATATTGGTCAGGAGTGGACGTAAAAGAATGGGGCGCGGGATGTGTAGACCTAATAGTAAGAACAGAAAAGACAAATAACGTAATAGGTGAAAGATATATAAACGAAAGATTATTGGTAGTGGAAGTAAAACTAGAAGATACAAATATAACCAGCATAATCGTAGCATATGGGCCAAACGATAATGCCAAAAAGAGGAAAAAGATGAATTCTTTGAAATATTACCAGCAGAGATGGATAACGAAGGAGAGAACATTATATTAATGGGAGACCTATATGGTAGAGTGGGAAGAGACAATAAAGGGATTGAACGATACCTAGGGCAACATGGAGAAGAAATGAAAAATGATAACGGAAACAGAATCATATACCTATGTATAGCAAATGATATGGTTATAACGAATTCAAAATTTATGCACAAAGACATACACAAATATACTAGAGAAATCCCATCGAGAAAAGAAAAATCCATAATAGACTATTTCCTAATAAAAAGAAAAGACCTAAAGATGATAAAAGACGTAAAGGTAAAAAGAGAGGCTGAAATAAGCAGTGACCATTACTTGCTTATAATGGAACTAAGGGTGCATACACGTAACACAACAGAAAAAAGAAGGAATATAACTAAAGAAAAAATAAAAAGCTACAAATTAAGAGAAATAGATAGTAAAGAGGAATACCAGAAGAAGTTAACCAAACAGTTCGAGACTATAAAGGCAATTAACACAGGAATAGAAAATAAATGGAAGCAATTTAAGGAAATCATATTGAAAACAGCAAAAGAAGTATGCGGAACAACTAAAATCACAAACATATTCGAAGAAAAGTAAATGGTGGACATCAGAAATAAAACGTAAAGTGAAAGAAAAAACAAAAGTATGGAAAAACTATCTGAAAACCAAATCAGAGGACGATTACGAAAAATATAAAATGGCCAGAAACGACATTAAACAAGAAATTAAAACGGCAAAAAAGAAGTATTGGGAAGATTTTGGGCACAAAATGAATGAAAACTATTTTAATAACCAGAAATTGTTCTATGGTACATTGAAACAGCTAAGACAAAAGAAAACACATATATTAAGAAATATAAGAGATAAAGAAGGAAACATATTAACTACAGAAAGAGAAATAATACAAAGATGGAAACAGTACTTTGAAGAACAGAATGGAAACAATATCAACAAGAAAGAGAGGAAGTCATGATCGAAAATACAGAGAAAATGCAACAAATAACAAAAGAGGAAATTGCAGCAGCCATTGACAAATTAAAATTAGGAAAATCTCCAGGCCACGATGAAATCACAGCTGAAATGTTAAAGTACATGAGTGAAAATTCAAAAGAAAAATTCCGAGAACTACTAAATGAAATAATCACAGCAAAGGAAATACCATCTGATTGGAAAACAGATATAATAGTACCACTGTTTAAGAAAGGAGACGCAAGAAATTGCGAGAATTATAGGGGTATTACATTGACAAGCGTTCCTGCCAAAATATTCAATAGAATAATTGAAAAAAGGCTAAGGGAAAAACTAGAAATAAAATTAGAAGAATCCCAGCATGGCTTCAGAAAAGGAAGGAGTACCCAAGACCTGATTTTCATATTGAGACAAATAGGAGAAAAACTATTGATGAAAGGCAAATGTATGCTTTATTGATCTGAAAAAAAAGCTTTTGATAGAATAAGAAGGGAAGATATATGGAAATGTTTAAAGAAAAATGGAATAGAAAATGATATGATAGAAATAATTAAAGCCTTATATAAAAATAATAAAATAAAAATAAGGACTCACAATCAAGAATCTGATGAATTCCAGGCAAAGATAGGACTAAAACAAGGCTGCGTGCTAAGGCCATTACTTTTCTCAATGGTAATAGATGACGCAATAAAGCAATGCAATGAGAAATCTAAAGCAATGATATTGGGAAAATGGAAAATGAACAATGTACAAATACAAGAATTACTATTTGCAGATGATATGGTATTGTTAGCTGACACGCAAGAGAAACTGTAACAAATAATAAACACTTATATAAAAGAACTAAGAAAAATGAACATGGAAATAAACACCGATAAAAGTAAAACAATGGTTATGGCAACTACAAAAAAAGTGATAAAAATTAAGGTAGAAGGACAAGTTTTGGAACAAGTAAACAGCTACAACTACTTAGGTACAATTATTGAAGAAGATGGTAAAATAGACAAAGAAATAAACAATAAAATAGGAAAAGCAGGGACAATTTACAATACATTAAGAAATACGTTCTTTGGAAAGAAAGAGATACCGAAAGAAGTCAAAACACAAGTGTACCAAAAAGTGGTTAGACCATCAATCGTCTATGGGAGTGAGTCGTGGACGCTAACAAAGAACAACAAAAGCAAAATCAAAGCTACAGAGATGAGATTCTTGAGAAAAATAGAAGGGGTCACACGAAGAGACAAAATAAGAAACGACACAATAACTCAAGCACTAAAGATAAAACCCATAGAGACAATTATAGGGGAACGACAGTTAGGATGGTTGGGCCACATCCATAGACTAAACAACACAAGAATAACGAAAAAAGTATATGAAGTCAGAGTACAAGGGAAAAATAAAGTAGGTCGCCCAAAAATAAGATGGGAAGAACAAGTCAGACAAGAAGCAGAGAAGAGAGGAATGCAATGGAGTATGGCAAAACAATTAGCTCAAAATAGAACAGCATGGAAAAGAAGTATCAAAGAAGCACCACAAGATTAAAACATACAAGAGTACAAGTAAAATGTCTTTATCAATATCCCTTAAAATACCCTGACGATGAATAATAAATTTAGGTATATAAGCCTCAAGTTTATTTTCAGTAAACCTTTTTGCTTTATTTTGATCTACTAAAAAATTGGCCCATTTTGACTCTCCAAAAACTACTTTTACTCGATGTTTTCCTGCCAAATCAATTCTTTTTATTTTATTATCCAGTTCCGGCCAATTTTTTAATATTATGTCACTAACCCTAATCGAATTTAAACGTAAATCACTTTTATTTTCAATTATTACTTCAAAAGGACCTGTGTCAGTTTGTAAATATTTATAGGTAGTTCTAATGTCATTTGTATTTAATTGGGACGAGTTTGACGAAATAAGAAGTTGTTTTTTACTTACGTTTGAGCTGCTATTGACATTTTTATTAATATTATCGATACCTGAAACCGCTGTTATTTCAATATTATTATTCTGTTCTTCTCTAAACTTGTAAAATTCTTCCTCTCCGGGATCGGGAGGGTCACTGTCACCGTGTCCGCTCATCAAGATTTAATCGCTTCGAACGCTAAAACTGACTTATATTTATATAAAACTTAAACTATAACTAAATTAACGAAAAAAGAAAATTTAACGGATTTAACTAATAAAAACTGCTAATAAATTTAAATTTTCGAGAGGAACTTTGAAATGCGTCTTTACACTTTGACAGTAGTTTGACGTTTTGAGTCACGGATAGCAACGAACAAAATGGCATAGATGCCCCTTGCGGCAACTGCTAGCAAAAGACTAAGTTTTCAATCTAATGGCATATAAAACAACATAATGTTACTCTACATCCCACCAAACTGAAAACAATGGGAACCTTCTCTGGTTACACCTCCGCGGCTTCTACAATTTGTAAGCCATAACGGATGCTGAGACTAAGGAAGGTGAGTGAATTTTACAATTTGTAATTCACGTCCCATCTGCTCATCGCGGTAAAGTTCCAACGAGAATGGTTCCCTTCGTTCTCCAATCAGAGTAAACATGTAAATCAAAAATGAATAACCATTTTCAATTTCGTTGCAAAACGAAAATACAGCCGCATCACATTCTAGTCCAATCAGAGAGTGCAGCAAGCACCTCTACCGGTTTCGAAATTTATTAGTCTCTCATCAGGAGGCAAATATGCTGCTCTCTCTGATCCAACCAAAACAAACCCCGGCGTGCAGTCACGGATTGCAACGAACGAAATGGCATAGATGCCCTAGCGGCAACTGCTAGCAAAAGACTAAGTTTTCAATCTAATGGCATATAAAACAACATAATGTTACTCTACATCCCACCAGACTGAAAACAATGGGAACCTTCTCTGGTTACACCTCCGAGGATTCTACAATTTGCAAGCCATAACGGATGCTGAGTCTAAGGAAGATAAGGGAATTTTACAATTTATAATTCAAGTCCCATTTGCTCAGCGCGCTAAAGTTCCAACGAGAATGGTTCCCTTCATACTCCAATCGGAGTAAACATGTAAATCAAAAATGAATAACCATTTTCAATTTCCTTGCAAAACGAAAATACAGCCTCATCACATTTTAGTCTCATCAGGAGACACACATGCTGCTCTCTGATCCAACCAAAACAAACCCCGGCGTGCAGTCACGGATTGCAACGAACGAAATGGCATAGATGCCCTAGCGGCAACTGCTAGCAAAAGACTAAGTTTTCAATCTAATGACATATAAAACAACATAATGTTACTCTACATCCCACCAAACTGAAAACAATGGGAACCTTCTCTTGTTACACCTCCGCGGCTTCTACAATTTGCAAGCCATAACGGATGCTGAGACTAAGGAAGATGAGGGAATTTTACAATTTTTAATTCACGTCCCATCTGCTCATCGCGGTAAAGTTCCAACGAGAATGGTTCCCTTCGTACTCCAATCAGAGTAAACATGTAAATAAAAAATGAACAACCATTTTCAATTTCGTTGCAAAACGAAAATACACCCGCATCACATTCTAGTCCATTCAGAGAGTGCAGCTATCACCTCTACCGGTTTCGAGACTCATTAGTCTCTCATCAGGAGGCACATATGCGGCTCTCTCTGATCCAACCAAAACAAACCCCGGCGTGCAGTCACGGATTGCAACGAACGAAATGGCATAGATGCCCTAGCGGCAACTACTAGCAAAATACTTAGTTGTAAATCTAATGACATATAAAACAACATAATGTTACTCTACATCCCACCAGACTGAAAACAATGGGAACCTTCTCTGGTTACACCTCCGTGGCTTCTACAATTTGCAAGCCAAAACGGATGCTGAGACTAAGGAAGATGAGGGAATTTTACAATTTATAATTCAAGTCCCATCTGCTCATCGCGGTAAAGTTCCATCGAGAATGGTTCCCTTCGTACTCCAATCAGAGTAAACATGTAAATCAAAAATGAATAACCATTTTCAATTTCGTTGCAAAAGGAAAATACAGCCACATCACATTCTAGTCCAATCAGAGAGTGCAGCAAGCACCTCTACCGGTTTCGAAACTTATTAGTCTCTCATCAGGAGGCACATATGCTGCTCTCTCTGATCCAACCAAAACAAACCCCGGCGTGCAGTCATGGATTGCAACGAACGAAATGGCATAGATGCCCTAGCGGCAACTGCTAGCAAAAGACTAAGTTTTCAATCTAATGGCATATAAAACAATGTAATGTTACTCTACATTCCACCAGACTGAAACATCTGTTATGGCTTGCAAATTGTAGAAGCCTCGGAGGTGTAACCAGAGAAGGTTCCCATTGTTTTCAGTCTGGTGGGATGTAACATTATGTTGTTTTATATGCCATTAGATTGAAAACTTAGTCTTGTGCTAGCAGTTGCCGCTAGGGCATCTATGCCATTTCGTTCGATGCAAACCGTGACTGCACGCCGGGGTTTGTTTTGGTTGGATCAGAGTGAGCAGCATATGTGCCTCCTGATGAGAGACTAATAAGTTTCGAAACCGGTAGAGGTGCTTGCTGCACTCTCTGATCGGACTAGAATGTGATGCGGCTATATTTTCGTTTTGCAACGAAATTGAAAATGATTATTCATTTTTGATTTACATATTTACTCTGATTGGAGTACGAAGGGAACCATTCTCGTTGGAACTTTACCGCGCTGAGCAGATGGGACGTGAATTAAAAATTGTAAAATTCCCTCATCTTCCTTAGTCTCAGCATCCGTTATGGCTTGCAAATTGTAGAAGCCTTGGAGGTGTAACCAGAGAAGGTTCCCATTGTTTTCAGTCTGGTGGGATGTAGAGTAACATTATGTTGTTTTATATGCCATTAGATTGAAAACTTAGTCTTTTGCTAGCAGTTGCCGCTAGGACATCTATGCCATTTCGTTTGTTGCAATCCGTGACTGCACGCCGGGGTTTGTTTTAGTTGGATCAGAGAGAGCAGATATGTGCCTCCTGATGAGAGACTAACAAGTTTCGAAACCGGTAGAGCTGCTTGCTGCACTCTCTGATTGGACTAGAATGTGACGCGGCTGTATTTTCGTTTTGCAACGAAATTGAAAATGGTTATTCATTTTTGATTTTTAATTTATTCTTTATTTAAAATATTAGGAACTATTATTTGTATCCGGTGCTTTAAAATTATTTGACATATTATCTTAATCATCCTTGGCAGAAAGTGTAGGTACTGTACATCCTACTAAATTATGTTAAATAATCGTTTCTGACTCCTACCAGAGGCGTACGAGAGAGGAAAGTGAATGGCCTTCCCAAATTCTACGCCTGTATTTTATGTCATTATAGAAAAGTACCATTACCGTACTTTAATTTTTATATAATATTCTCTATGTCCAAATTTATTAGTTTGTCAGATATTTTAATTTTTCCGTTCAAATTATTAATTAGTTTTTTATTTTTAATTAATTTCCCATCTAAATAGTATATCATAAAAATGCCACGAGGAAATAGCTTCTGAACAATATTAATTAGTTGTCTAAATTTTTTCGAAATTGTAAGTAGGTCTTGTATAAAACTGACAGTATACGATTACTGATAATCAATCCAGTAATCAACGAAACAATCTAGCAAATAAAGAAAGAAAATAATTTACTAGTAATAAATTTTAAAAATAAAAAACAAACACAATATATGTACAAAATTTTTGAAAAATTAATAGTTAATAAACTATTTTAAATATTTAATTACATAAGATGTTCAAAATGACCTCCTAACACATTTATGCACGCCTGAAAACGGTTATTGTAGTCCAAGCTGTGGGTGAAAAATAGGTCGATGTCAGGAATACCTTATACTAAAATGTAACAAAAAATTTGAGGAGCTTTTTTATTTATGACGTTTTTAATTTGTTAAATTTTCAATTTTCAAAGATTTTAATTTTGCAGCTTAGCCCAACCCTCCCCCAACCTGCGTTACGTAATACTTGAACGGCCCCTTAAGATATTAATTTTAGAGAAAAACTTCAAAATAGGAAGTTGTAGTAAATTAAAAAACCAACAATTTTAGCTATAAGTTTAATTACGTTAATTTGTTATTGCAAAACAGCCTGCGAAAGGTCCAAAATGACCGTTTTTGCAATTGCATTATTTATTGTAAAAATAACTTTTTTTATTCTCAAAGGTCTTAAAATGAAGACCCTTCAATTCCAAACATAAAAAAAATTGTAAAGCCCGATTGGTGAACTTGTTGCTTAGATATTATAAATTGTTTATCCTGAGAGGTCAAATGTCGAAGGATATAACTTTTTGAAAAAAAAATCGTAGAGAGTTAATCCTAGATCCAATGTCCGTATAAAGAAATATCTATATTTTCATATTCTAATGTAAACAAATGCGTAACCTTTTAATTCTCAACCTTTTAATTCGGGTTTGAAAATAAGGGGACCAATTTCGTTATAAACACTAAACTAAAGCGGCCCCTATATACATCCTATGAGTTTCTACCTTGCAGAATTATTGTTGCTGAAGACAAAACAAAGATTCAAAACAAAAAACAAATTTTCTACGACCAACTGGAGGTAATTGTTTTTGTTTTCTTAAATCGTAGTGACTTTATTTATAACAATTAAGAAATTATTTCACAATCATTGCCTAAAGAGAGACATATTATCTTAAAATAAAAATTATTTTAAAAGAAAATTACACTTAATTATTAAAAATGATTTTTAAAGTGGAGTGGAGATTTTTTTTCTTTACGATTGTGATTTATTGTGTCGGTTGCCCTTAGCAACTTATAGTACATTGAATCACGGTTTTTGCTCCAAATTTTAAACCGCTTGGATTGACATGCAATTTAAAACACATAAATAACATGTCAAAGAAGAAAAGTGATATTAGGCCGATGTGTGCTTTTGCCCTGGGGGTGAGTTTCACCCCTTATGGGGGCGAAAAAATATACGTTCAAAATAAGTCCGGAAATGGATGAACTGACTAATTCTAAGCAACTTTTATTCTATAGCATTTTTTCACTTAGCTAATACTTTTCGAGTTATTTGCGAGTAAATACGTTCATTTTTCAACAAAAAAAAACACGTTTTTTTGGCGGATTTTTGCCAATAACTCAAAAAGTAACTTATTTTATTGAAAAAAACATATTTTACAAAAATGTAGCCCATAAAAAACTGAAAAAAATGGTGTATGTATGAACTCTCTAGACCCAGTAGAAGCAAAGTAATGAAGTAGTTTTAGCTAATGAAAAATAGGGTCCGTCAAATTTCAAAGTGAATATTTAAACGTGAAATAATCAAAAACTGCTGCACCTTTTGGAGAAAACTCATTACAACTTTTTTAAAGTTAATAAAAAAGCTTTATTCTTGTTTTTTAAAATAGTTTCTAGGATTAAAAGTAAGCAAGTTACAGTCAAAATAAAGTTGGTCTCTTTTTTTACCAAAAGCAAAAATACCAACTTTATTTTGTGCGTAACTTCCTTACTTTTAATGCTAGAAACTTTTAAAAAAAAACAACAATAAAGCTTTCTTTAATAACTTTAAACAAGTTTTAATGAGTTTTCCCCAAAAAGTGCTTCATTTTTTGGTTATTTCACGTTGAAATTTTCGATTTGGAATTTGGCGAGTTTGAACCTATTTTTTATTATTTAGAACTTTTCTTTAACGGCGTCTAGGGATCTCATACATATACCTACCATTTTTTTCACTTTTTTATGGGCTACATTTTTGCTAAACATATTTTTTTCGATAAAATACTTTTTGAGTTCCACCACAAAACGTGTTTTTTTTTGTTGAAAAATGAACGTATTTACTCGCAAATAACTCGAAAAGTATTAGCTAAGTGAAAAAATGTTATAGAATAAAAGTTGCTTAGAATCAATCAGTTCATCCACTTCCGGGCTTATTTTGAACTTATATTTTTTCGCCCCTCATAAGGGGTGAAACTCACCCTCAGGGTAAAAGCATACATCGGCCTAATATCACTTTTCTTCTTTGACATGTTATCTAGTGTGTGCCAAATTTCATGTCAATCCAAGGGGTTCTTTAAAATTTGGAGCAAAAACCGTGATTCAATGTGCTATAAGTTGCTAAGGGCAACCGACACAATAAATCACAATCATAAAGAAAAAAATCTCCACTCCACTTTAAAAATCATTTTTAATAATTAAGTGTAATTTTCTTTTAAAATAATTTTTAAAGATAATGTCTCTCTTTAGGCAATGACTGTGAAATAATTTCTTAATTGTTATAAATAAAGCCACTACGATTTAAGAAAACAAAAACAATTATCTCGGCTTCAGTTGGTCGTAGAACATTTTTATTTTGTTTTGAATCTTTGAAGCAACAATAATCTGCAAGTTAGAAACTCCGCTTGTCAAGCCAAAAGTTGTTTCCGCTTCATAGTGCGGCAGATTCGTACAAATATAAGAATTGTGCATTTAATGATAGAAGCATATAATGTGGACCACATATACTACACATATAAAGGTTCAAATTTAGATAGGAGGCCATCTCAGATTTTGCCTTTTACAAAAATTTATTAATTTTTCAAATAGTTAATACGACCATTAAAAAGAGCGTAACAATATTTTTTAAGAAATATTTTTAACTTTTTAGTTATGTTAATTACCATGTATTAAGTGCAAACCATATCTTCACATGTACCTATAATATTGTAAGAATTATTATGCATTTAATGGTAGAAGCATATAATTTGGACCACATATACTACACATATAGAGGTTCAAATTTAGATACGAGGCCATCTCAGTTTTTGTTCCTTTTACAAAAATGGCGGGCATTCAAAATGTCGACTATACATATGTGACTAATAGCACGATAACTTTTGAACGAGATGTCAGATTCCAACCAAATTTGGTATATTGGTTCTTTTTTGATGAATAATATCGAGGTCTTGAACCGGAAGAATCGGTTTACCAGAATTTGTGTTTTTACTGTTTTTTTTATGTAAAAATATGTTGTTTCTTTTTTAATTCTTTCACCTTGTTTTTATTGATTTTTCAAAAAGGTGATACCGGCGTTGAAAAGAGCGTAAAAATGTTTTTTATGAAATATTTTGAACTTTTTAGTTATATTAATTACCATTTAATACATGCATAACGTATCTTCACATGTAGGTACCTATGTGCGGCAGATTCGTGCAAATAATAATATAAGAATTATTGTGCATTTAATGGTAAAAGCATATAATTTGGATCAAACATACTACACATACAAAGATTCGAATTTAGATATGAGGCCATCTCAGATTTAGTCTTTTACAAAAATGGCGGGCATTCAAAATGAATCTGCCGCCCATAGGTACATGTGAACATACGTTATGCATTTATTAAATGGTAATTAACACAACTTGATCACTGAGTGTGTTTCAAAGATCTACATCTTTTGTTTTTTCATAAACAACTGAAAAGTTCAAAATATTTCCTAAAAAATATATTTACACTCTTTTCAATGGCGTTATTACCTTTTTGAAAAATTTATTTATACAGGGTGAAAGAATTGAAAAAGAAACAACATATTTTTACATAAAAAAAAACCAGTAAAAACACAAATTCTGGTAAACCGATTCTTCCGGTTCAAGACCTCGATATTATTAATCAAAAAAAGAGCCTATATACCAAATTTTGTTGAAATCTGACGTTTCGTTCAAAAGTTATCATGCTATTAGTCACATATGTATAGTCGCCATTTTGAATGCCCGCCATTTTTGTAAAAGGAACAAAAACTGAGATGGCCTCTTATCTAAATTTGAACCTTTATATGTGTAGTATATGTGGTCCAAATTATATGCTTCTACCATTAAATGTACCGGGTGTCCCAATAAGAATGGCTCTCGGCCATATCTCAGGAACCGTTTATAGTAGAGCTTTGAAATAAAGAATTTTATAACAAAAGTTGCTTCAGGAAAAGCCTGGAAATTATTTTCATAATTGTGGGACCACCGCTAGAGGGCGTAATTGAATATCAAAAATTAAAAAATCTAAATTTTACAAAATTTTCCTAATGAAGGGGCACTGGAAATCCGATCGTCGTATTCTTCATAAAATTCTACGCATATTTGATTTGACAAGTTTAGGTCTACCTTTGGAAATAAGAGGTGGGGGTGAGTGGGAACCTTGTTATGAAAAACTGGCTGTGAGTCCGGTTCTGCTTAATCAAATTTTGCAAACTTGGTCTTGTTGAAGACAGATCTTTTCGTCAATGTAAAAGTTATGATTTCGAACCAACTTACTGAGTAATATGCCAGCTAGAAGGCGTTATTTAATTTTTTTCAGAAATCTACTGTTCCTTGGAAAATATTAAATACAAACATGCATTTTTAATACCATATTACAAAATTAGACAAAATTAACAACAGAATAGCGAAAACCGCATGTTAATACCTTTTTTCTATCTCGAGATATCTTACAAAACGTGTAAATTTAAAAACATAACTGTTACTGTCACCGGTAAACGAAATTCATTAAAAGTAGTGTGCTATGGAAACAACAACGAAACATTTTCCAGCTGTCAACGTATATTAGGTCTTTTCAACGCTTCTCATTTGTTTCGAGCCTCGTTCATATCTCGTATATTAATATTATACACGGATTATACGGCATATGACAGAGGCTCGAAACAAATGAGAAGCGTTGAAAAGCCCTATTACAAATAAATAAAAACAACTATTTAGTGATGACATAAACGTTCAAATTTTTGCCCATCATTTTCGTTGCAAAATTTACTCTTTCAAGAGTAGATTGAACAGCAGTCTCAATTTCTGCTCTCGATATGCTTTGAATGGCGTTTAGTATTCTCTGGATAATGTATTCTAGAGTAGTGTATGATGTGCAAAAATTTGAATATTTAGGTCGTCACTAAGTAGTTCTTTTTGTTCTGTGTTATATTTAATTTTAATAGTATTTTTTCTCTTTATATTGTTGTTTTAATTAATTATATTTTTATACGTTGACATTTGCCAAATGTTATTTTGTTTTTTTCCACAGCACACTACTGTAATATAGTTGGGACAACCTATATAAATTAAGTTGTAAATATCTTTATCAAAATATAATGTAGTGTATTAGCCATGCTCGAAGACAATGACTCCTGACCGTGAATTAATACGTGAGGTTTACATATTAGGTAGTGTATAAAAATGCAGCATAGGTAAATTCAAGAGTTGTTATAATTAGATACTTGATATGTACAAATGTGTGGTATAGGTAATGATTTGTATTTGTAAACAATTATGGTTGAATCACCGTTTATACGATGTAAATATAAAGTTATCCAAACAATAGAGATTTAATTAATTGGGACCAAAAATACATTAACATCACACTATTTATTACATGGCTGATCCTGCAGACTAGAGGAGGTCTTCTGTAAGGAACAAAGATGGCGGCACCAGATTGGAAACACCGACGGCGGAAAATGGACCAGACCAGGACAGGAAGAATGCAGAATTTAATACATGGTTTAATATTTAATTTAATTTAATACATAGTTGTCCCAACTATATTACACTACTTTTCATTAACTTAGTTTACCGGTGATAGTAACAGTTATGTATAAAATCTACACGTTTCTCGAGATATCTTGAGATAGAAAAAAGGTATCGACATGCGGTTTTCGCTATTCTATTGCTAATTTAATCTAATTTTATAAAGTATGATTAAAAATGCATACTTGTATTTAATATTTTCCAAAGAAAGCTAGATTCCTGAAAAAAATTAAATAACGCCTCCCAGCTGGCTTATTACTTATTAGGATGGTTCAAAATTATCACGCTTACATTGAAGAAAAAGATCTGTCTTCAACAAGACCCAGTTTTCAAAATTTGATTTAGCAGAACCGGACTTACAGCCATTTTTTTCATAACAAGGTTCCCACTCACCCCCACCTCTTATTTGCAAAGGTAGAGTTAAACTTGTTAAATCAAATATGCGCAGAATTTGATGAAGAATACAATAATCGGATTTCCAGTGCCCCTTCATTAGGAAAATTTTGTAAAATTTAGATTTTTTTATTTTTGATATTCAATTACGTCCTCTAGCGGTGGACCCACAATTATAAAAATAATTTCCAGGCTTTTCCTGAGGCAACTTTTGTTATAAAATTTTTTATTTCAAAGCTCTACTATAAACGGTTCCTGAGATATGGCCGAGAGCCATTCTTATTGGGACACCCGGTACAATAATTCTTATAATATTTGCACGAATCTGCCGCATACAGGTACATGTGAAGATACGTTTTGCATTTATTAAATGGTAATTAACATAACTAAAGAGTTAAAAATATTTCCTAAAAAATATTTTTACGCTCTTTTCAATGGCGGTATTAACTTTTTGAAAAATTAATACATACAGGGTGAAAGAACTGAAAAAAACAGCATATTTTTACATAAAAACCAGGATAAACACAACTTCTGGTAAACCGATTCTTCCGATTCAAGACCTCGATCTTACACATCAAAAAAGAACCTATATACCAAATTTGGTTGAAATCTGAAGTCTCGTTCAAAAGTTCTCGTGCTATTAGTCACATATGTATAGTCGCTATTTTGAATCCCCGCCATTTTTGTAAAAGGCTCAATCTGAGATGGCCTCCTATCTAAATTTGAACCTTTATATGTGTAGTACATGTGGTCCAAATTATATGCTTCTATCATTAAATGCACAATTGTTTCACACATCGGCTGCACTATCAGTACTAAATGTTTATAACGAAATTTGCCCCCCTATTTTCAAACCCGAAAATAAGAGGTTGAAAAATGTTTTACGCATTTATTTACATCGGAATATGAAAATATAGCTCTTTAGAAAGATAATGGATCTTGCATTAACTCTCTACGTTTTTTTTTTATTTAAGTTATACTCTTCGACATTTGACCGCTCGGGATAAACAATTTATAATATCTAAGCAACACGTTCGCCAATCAAGCTTTTAAATTTTTTTATATTTGGAATGGAAAGGTCTTCATTTTAAAGCCTTACAGAAATAAAAAAAGTTATAATATCCTAAGCCGCAAAATTGAAAATCTTTAAACATTGCAAATTTAACAAATGAAAAACGTCATAAATAAAAAAGCTCCTGAAATGTTTGGTTACATTTTAGTATAAGTTATTCCTGGCTTTAGTATAAGTTGTCGGTCTTGACGGTCCAGTTAGCTGGGGCTCAGTCGATCGACAAGTTTAGTGGATTTGCGATTTGCGGTCGCTGGTTCGAGCCTCAGCTAGGTCATGAAATTTATAAAAGGCCAACGCCGTAGTATAAAACTCAATAGAGTCTACGGCTTGGTCTGGAATAAACTGGCGTCTGATCGGCCTATGGAGGAGCGGTACGGGAAGGGATAAGGGCTTCCGGCTTGGTGATACTCCTCCATAGATCCCTACCGAAGGGCGTTGACGCCTAAGAACGGTGTATACATACAATATTCCTGGCATCGTCCTTTACAACACCTGATAGGTTTCAACAATTCCTGAATGATAACACGTTTTTTCACCCATAGCCTGGGTTATTGAATAAGTCACTTACATTACGAAGTATTTGTGCATTCACAATTCGTATTGTGTTTTTCATCTCATGCCTTGTTGTTGGAGGTATTTTATAAACTTCATTAAGTAACTCCAAAAAAATGAGTCCATTTTATTAAATTCTGGTGATCTGGGTGGTCACGTTACTGGTACATTTCTTCCTATCCATCTATCAGGAAACCGATTATCAAGTTCACCTTGAATCAATGCATTATGGTGAACAGGGGCACCGCCATGCAAAGCCACATTTTTTCACGTATACGAAGTGGAACGTCTTCCAATAATATGGGCAATTGATTCTCTTTTTCCATTTGATTTTCTTAAAAAAAAAGGGGGTCCCACGACATGGTTACCAACAATACCTCCCCACACGTTCAACGACCATCTAGTTTAACTGTGTGTAACTATGTGGTATGGCTTAGTTAGCTGTGGCATAATAATGAAATTTATGCCTACGAACTAAGCCGTTTGTTCGATGTCTGTTGATTGATTTGATCTAAGGCCCATTCATAAAATAATATTCATTTTTCAAAATCTTCCTGAATGAATTCTTGGTGCAATTGTATGCGGTAAGGGTGCATTCTGTTTTTTGTAAGAATTCGTTACACAGAGTGGTAAGTGGTAAGTTATTTTGCTTTGAAAATATTTCGTATACTTGTATGTGAATTTTCACTAACTGCCAGCAACACATTTATTTCGTTTTCCTCTGTTACAGTACGTTTTTTTAGTTCGTATTTTTCATACATAACTGAACCAGTGCAATTAAGGGGTGGAGGGTATAGTATTTTTGATTATTTTTTTCGATTTTTTTTATTGGCTTATTCGATTAAAAATATTTTCAAGAGTATACCATTAAAATTTCAAGTTAATCCGAGCAAAATTGACGGAGATATGGATATATACAAAAATTTTCTTAGTATTATCGGTGGTATTATTGACAAAACTACATTTTTTTAAACTTTCTGAAAAACATGTTTTTTGAGGCGGTGTACATCATAACTCAAAAAGTGATGCACCGATCTTTCTGAAATTTTGCACACTTCTTTTTTAGATATTTTACTAGGTAGTGACGTCGAGTTTTCGCTTATTTTAACAATTTTATTGTTTATATTACCATTTGTCTCTTTACCAAACACACTTTTTTTTGTTTTTTTTTTCGATTTTTTCATTTTAAAGTTATACCATGAATTTAAAAATCAATATAATCATAAAAACTCGACGTCACTACCTCAAGAAACTCTTAAACTAAAATAATCTTTTTGGTTTATATGTTTCAAATGATTCTGTCCGAAGATATAGTGTACACCGCAAATCATCTTCTTTTTTGGATCGTCTACTTAAAAATGACGCCACTGCTTCATTTTTTAATATTTTTCAATAAAAATTTAACTAAATAATCTTCAAGTGTTGTTCTTTAAGATATCCTTTTACCCATTTAATTTAACCCCACCACTTTCAAGAGAAAACGTTTTAAAATTAGGCAAAAAAAAACGCAGAATTAACTATACCCCCCCTTAAACCGATCCACAGTGATCCAAAACCCCGAAAAGATGGCCAAAATATGAAAGCGTTTTTTGATTTACATGAAATTAGGCATCCAGTGGTGAGAGCACGCCAAATAGAATTATATTTTGCTGACGTCACAAAATCGAATTTCACAATGGGAGAATCGACGATTGCTAGGCAACGTGACGTCACTAAACGACCCACAACAGCGCAGTTCCGTTTTCAAGCGCTTGAAAACGGAACTGCGCATGCGAATCAGTCAGAAACTAGTCATGGACTGTCTTGCTTCAGTTCTATTAATTACTGCTTAATTAATTAAATAATTAATTACTTAATTAATGGCCTTGAAAAATAGCCGTAAGATAGTTAGTTTGTTCAATTTAACTACAGTTTATTGTTTTATTTGAAGTTATTAAAAATCTCCTGTTTTCTACTGTTTTTTTATGTCCTCTTCTACTGTTACGAGAAATTTTCATCTGGCAACACTGGTTAACGATTCCTATTGAAACTCATAGCGCAGAGCGCTTGAACAAAAAATTCTCGCAAAACCAGAGGGGCAGGTAGTGGCAGCCATTTTTTTTTAATTTGAAAGAGAGAAATATAAGCAAAAAGATGATTGTAGTAACATATTGGCATTCGATGGAATACATAACTATTTGGTTATCTGAAAATTTAATTTTTTCAAAATTTATACTTTCTTATTATGTACTTAACTTAAACTTAAAATCTACTATAATACATATAGCACATATACAAATATTTTGTTATTATCTGCTTTTATTATACATGGCTCTTTGAATATTTATCATTTTGCAGAATTGAATTTGCGCACTTCGTTTTCGAGATACACGCACAAGACTGTGCGTATAAAATATTCGTTATTCTTAACTGCGCGTCTGTTCCGTACGAAGGTCAACTTTGAACTGAATTGGAAGTTCAGGTATAGGACATAGGAGATATAGTTCTATATCAATCATTTTTGAAAATTTTGACAATCAATAAAAAATATGGCACCAATAAATCATTGCTGTTGTGCTTATTTTTATTTATACAGTGAGTTGAACTTGTTACGATTTTCATAGAAAATTGGTTATAACTTTGTAACTACCCTGTATAACATAACAAACCTTTATATTTTTATGATGCGACAGAAAATTTCGAATATAAAATAAAATATAGTGTGTTTCATTTAAAGAATCATAAGTTTGGTCTGCCACTATGTTATCGAACGAACTGTAACATTCTAACTAATTTTGTAACGTGAAGCTCAAAGTTGGCTACAATTTTTGTTATTTACTTTTATTGCTATCCACTACTATAAATAGCGGATCTACTGAGCTTTATCACACTAATCAATTACCCTGTGTATTGACTACATTGATATTTGTATTTATGTATTTGACTTGTAAAAGATACTTTTGTATTAATATTATCAATAAACTATCTATCTATCTATCTATCTATCTATATATCTATCTATCTATCTATCTATCTATCTATCTATCTACGAATGATAGATTGGGACGTAAAATAGTCGGCTCGGAAATCGGCTAGAAAATTTAAACCGAATATTACAAAATTCAGTTTGGCAACATTGTGTGAATACCAAGTCCTCTCGGATATCAACAGAACCGTAATTTAGTCCAGACACATTAATATATTTTTTTGCCAACAAAAATGACATGATTTAAACAAATGGCGTTTCAAAATTGATGTGCAGAATAATTTTGAATTCGGTTCCGCTATTGAACTTGTTTGCTTTGTCCTTAAAAGTAGAAAAAAAATTTTAATTTCTCTTGCTTTATATCTTATCGTCTAAATAATTTTAACTGTACTTAAATGTAAGTTTTTTACTGTAAGTTCTAAAATGACTAATTTATTCCGCTTCTACTACTCGCTCCGTGTGTGACCATGGTGGGGATACACGAAACTCTGCCAGCGTCCGTAACGGCGAAATATGACCATTTTGGCGAATTTTTGTAATGTCAGTGTCATTATGTTCGTTCGCGGACCCTGTCGGCAACTTTTAGTCCACAACAACGTATGCGCACTTTAATTCCATATTATATTTATTTAATGTATTTTCGATTATTGATAAATATACCAGTATATTAATAATAATTAATTAATAGTAAATATACCTTGTATATTTATCTCTCACCGGTATTGTTTATATTATTTTAAAGTGCGCATGCTCCATTTGTGGACTAGTCCCTGACTGTCTCTGCGAACATACTTATTGTTTGTAAACAAATTTTATCAAGAATGGTAAATAAATATTACATATTACCGTCGAATATGTCATATGTGTATCATATTATGTTTAACGTCAAATTGTGGTCGCCAAAAATGTCAGGCGACTACGCTAGGTGTAGCCTCCGTCATGCACGGAGCGAATATCCTCTCGGTTAAAGGGAGTGAGAGTGAAACCACGGTTCGCGTAGACAGGGTCGCTACCCTGAAGTAGACCTTACTTTACCTATGCCATTTGTATAAATTGTATGAACGCCTCATTTTGAACCGCATCCAGGAAAAATTAGATGAAAAACTAATCCCACAACAAGCAGGCTTCAGGCCAGGTAAATCAAGCACAGGCAAAGTGCTGAACCTAACAGAGTACATAGAGGAGGGATTTGAGCAGAAAGAGATAGTGGGAGTGGCCTTGATAGACCTCACAGCGGCCTATGATACTGTTACACTTCTTGTAAATATCTTTATTGAACTCGAACAGAAATTACAATACCTTAACAAACTGATAACTGCAAACTTCAAAATCTGAATTACAACTGAAACTGAATATAAAATGTCAAACACATATGTTTATATAGATTCCTGACGTTCTAGACGTCACCAGACATTTCTGGGTTATTCCTTGACATCCATAACATTCTCGTACGTGACTACTTCTTCTTTCACGTCGAGGGACTTTTTCTATGTAGGATCAATCTACGGAACTGTCATAATACGATAAACCACAGAACCTTTCTAACTAAGATCTATAACACTGTGCTTGACTATGACCTGGTAAATATCATTAGATCACTGTTATGTAATAGACGCTTCTTCGTTGTGCTAAATGGAAAGAAGAGCAGATGGAGAACCCAAAAAAATGGCCTACCTCAAGGAAGCGTTTCAACCGCCGTCCCTATTTAACATCTACACGAACGACCAACCAATGCACCCCCAGACTGAGAGTTTTGTTTACGCTGACGACCTTGGTATCGCCATAAAGGGGAAAACACTCATACAAGTAGAGTCGACAATAAAAGAGGCTTTAAACATGATGTCAACTTACTACATACAAACAAAACTCGTTAAAGTCAAACCCTACTAAAACCCAAGTATGTGCATTCCATCTCAACAACCATCTGGCGCATGTAAAACTGAATGTTTCTTGGGAGGGACAACGCTTGGAACATACTGATAGGTCCAAATATCTTGGAGTGATACTAGACCGATCACTAACGTATAAATTCCACTGTCAGAGCACAAGACAAAAGGTTTCTATGAGAAACAACCTTCTCCGGAAACTTGTAGGGAGCAAGTGGGGTGCAAACCCCTAGTAGGTCTTAAAGTCAACAGCTGAGGCCTTATGTTTCTCAACAGGGGAATATGCTTGTCCCGTCTGGGGTAGAACTAGAATGTACATACAGTTAGCGAATCACTTCTCCCAAATATTATGGCAAGCACAATGGGAATTTGCCGCTATTTTTCTGCTAATTAGTTGTGGAAAAATTAATTTTGCCGCTTTTTTATTTTTTTTTAATATTCAATGTTTCGCTAACTTCATATGAAGTCAGCGAATCACAACAGTAAAAAAATGTTTCAAATTCAAATCGAGTTGGTGCTGAATTTGCCGTTTTTTGCCGCTCATTAGTTGTGAAAAAATTAATTTTGCCGCTTTTTATTTTTTTTAATATTCGATGTTTCGCTAACTTCATATAAGGTTAGCGAATCACAACAGCAAAAAATGTTTCAAATTCAAATCGACTTGGTGCTGAATTTGACGCTTTTTGCCGCTCATTAGTTCTATCTAGACACGCCCAACAAGTCACCACGGCGTTAAATGAAACATGTAGAATAATTACCGGTTGTATGAAGCTTACCACTCTGCCCCTACTATACCGGGCAGCTGGATTCGCATCACCAGACGACCGTAGATGGGCCTCACAATATGTGGAGAAGTTTAGGCAAACTTTCGATGAAAGGTACCAATTATACGGGTTTGACGAACCGCCAGGAACCAGCCTACTTAAATCAAGGAAAAGGTTTATGAGAAATGTCAGCGTCGAACCACCCCTTCATCCAGAACGACCTAATGGAATGAACCTGGACTGGAGAACCTGGAGAAAAGATGGTCCGACAAAGATGGATTTCATTTCGAAAATCTGCTATAAATCTCAAAAAAATTGTTTTATTGATTATGTATTTTTTAAGTTCTTTTATGTATATATGTATACAATAATTGTTGTACACACATACATATTGTTAAATTTACTTAAACATGCAAATAAATCCGTTTATGTTCAATGTTCTACATAATATGTATTTTCTTTTCCTTAATTTAAAAAATAAATTTACTTTATTTTGCCTTTTGAATAAAACTCTTAGTGTAGGAAACAAAGGTTGAACCTTGCAAAATGGACACAAGTCCGGTTTTATTTTTTTTCTGGTATATCAAGGGGTGCTTATTATAAGACTAACTTTTTCTGAAAAAATTTCGCCCCGGAACCTCCCTTTTCACCCCTTTAAAGGGGGTAATTTGTGGTTTTTGCGGAACGTAGCCCTTCCTGTAACTTTTACAAAAAATTTCTTTTATGGAAATATGAAGAGGACTATATTTTCTACGATTTATTTCCAACACCATCTCTCTATCATCCACCGTTTAGCGGGGGTGGCGCCCTAAAGTTGACAAGTTGACAAAAAAGATGTTTTAAAAAAAAATATATTTTTCCCTAACTGTAACGGAAATTAAGAAGAAATCATGAGGCAATTATTCACAAATAATTGACTGATTTTTTGGTATAGGTTTCACTTAAGGGTAATTGCCCTTTTTTTAATTACAGGGTGTTACATTTTAAAAAACCTCTTTTTATACCATCTGAACCGTTTATGCTAGAGTAAAAAGACTTTCAGAGATTACCCACGTACTGGTGCTATTTACAAATTTGTATAATGCACCCCCATTTTTTCCCCGGAACCACCCCAAAAAAAAGAAGAATTAATAAATACATTGATTTTCTTGGAATCCTTCACACACAATGCCCTTTATTAATATGCTTCATATATCATTTTGTGGACGTTATTATTACCCATACATGGACACCAAAATCAATTTCCTAGTGCAACCCCTGTAGCAAAAAAAAATAAATAAAATGGGGGGTTGAAAATTTTTTTTTGTTTTTTGCTTTTTGATCCATATGAGCATATGCTTCATCAATAGTGCTTTTCAAAAATATATATGGTTATTGCAACATCTCTGCGAAAACCACCCCTATCCTTGAAAATATACTGCAGAAACTACCCCTATCCCTTGGCGAGCATGTTTTTACGATTTTCTCATTACCTATGTATTCTTTTCAAACAAAACTTATACAAGGTTAAAGACCACTATTTACTCTAAAAATTATGTCCTATTCATTTTTTCGTATAAGCAACCGTTACGGCACAGTGGCGCCGTAAACCTCATATATGCTTTGGCGGGCTCCAGTTTTTGTTTTTTTTTTTCGTCATCTGTTCGTTTTATTGATAAAGTACTTATGCAAAATAAAACAACACAGTGTAACCTACAAATTATGACTTATGCACATTTTCATTCTTTGCTCCCCAAAGCCACAGTGGTGGCCCAAAATAAATTTTTGCATATTTTCGCCACCTACATGCATTTTATTGCATTAATGCTACCTTAACAGCACAATATTTACCCTTAGGTGGTCGCTACGCAGTGGCGGATCCAGGGAGGGGTAATGGGGGTGATCACCTCTCCCCCTCTCAAACCAAGTGATATTATATTCAAAGGTTATAAAAATATTCATTTATTTTTATAGAAATTTAACCAATTGGCACCCCCCTCTTAACGATGCTGGATCCGCCACTGTCGCTAAAGCATAAAAAGTAATTCTTATAAAAATAATATTAATATAATATAAGTATTTCTATAAAAATAAATGAATATTTTTATAATCTTCAAATATAATATCACTTGGTTTGAGAGGGGTGGGGGTGATCGCCCCCATCGCCCCTCCCTGGATCCGCCACTGCTTAACGACCACTTAGAGGTGAATATTGTGCTATTAAGGTAGCATTAACGCAATAAAATGCGTGTAGGTGGCGAAAATATGAAAAAATTTATTTTGGACCACCACTGTAGCTTTGGGGAGCAAAGAATGTAAAATGTGCATAGGTCATGATTTGTAGGTTACACTGTTTTGTTTTATTTTACATAAGTACTTTATCAATAAAACAAACAGATGACGAAAAAATAAACAAAAACTGGAGCCCGTCAAAGCATATATGAGGTTTACGGCGCCACTGTGCCGTAACGGTTGCTTAAACGAAAAAAATTAATAGGACCTAATATTTAGAGTAAATAGTGGTCTTTAACCTTGTATAAGTTTTGTTTAAAAAAAATGAATAGGTAATGAGAAAATCGTAAAAACATGCTGGATAAGGTATAGGGGTAGTTTCTGCAGTATATTTTCAAGGATAGGGGTGGTTTGCGCAGGGATGTTGCAATAACCATATATATTTTTGAAAAGCACTATTGATGAAGCATATGCCCATATGGATCAAAAAGCAAAAACAAAAAAAAATTTTCAACCCCCCATTTTATTTATTGTTTTTGGCTACAGGGGTTGCACTAGGAAATCGCTTTTAGTGTCCATGCATGGGTAATAATAACTTGCACAAAATGATATATGAAGCATATTAATGAAGGGCATTGTGTGTGAAGGATTCCAAGAAAATCACTTTATTTATTAATTCTTCTTTTTTTTTGGATGGTTGCGGGGAAAAAATGGGGGTGCATTATACAAATTTGTAAATAACACCAGTACATGGGTAATCGCTGAAAGTCTTTTTACTCTAGCATAAACGGTTCAGATGGTATAAAAAGGGGTTTTTTAAAATGTAACACCCTGTAATTAAAAAAAGGGCAATTACCCTTAAGTGAAACCTATACCAAAAAATCAATCATCTATTTATGAATAATCTCCGCAGCATTTCTTTTTAATTTCCGTTACAGTTAGGGAAAAATATATATTTTTTAAAAACATCTTTTTTAAAAACTTGTCAACTTTGGGGCGCCACCCTTGCTAAACGGTGGATAATAGAGAGATGCTGTCGGAAATAAATCGTAGAAAATATAGTCCTCTTCATATTTCTATAAAAGAAATTTTTTGTAAAAGGTACAGGAAGGGCTACGTTCTGCAAAAACCATAAATTACCCCCTTTAAAGGGGTGAAAAGGGGGGTTCCGGGGCGAAATTTTTTCAGAAAAAGTTAGTCTTATAATAAGCACCCCTTGATATGCCAGAAAAAAAATAAAACCGGACTTGTGTCCATTTTGCAAGGTTCAACCTCTGTTTCCTACACTATCTGAGAATTCAATAAAACGACACTACCTATGAATCACTAAACAAATACTATACAGGGCGATGTTTTGGTATTATTCAAAACAACATCTTCCTTTTGAAATTCCTCTTGAAATTAGCTAAAAGGGTTTTATTATTTACAACGTATAGCACAAGCTGTGGAAGTATTAATACATATGTATAAATTAAATATTTGTTCAAAAAAATAGATTTTGCAAAAAAAAATATTATTTTTAAATCTATGGTTCACTTCACCAAACTTTTAATTCATAGTCAAATTTGATTTTTTTATAATAAATTAAGTAATCGTGTGGGGAAAAAATAAATATGCCATTTTAATTGCCTATTTGTTCTTCTGCTTGTAGTTCCTTCTCCTATCGGAGGTTGACTATCTTCACAGATATCTGTACCTTATTGGCGGCTGCTCTGAAAAGATCTACTGAGCTGCAACTATACCACTCTCTTAAGTTTCTCAGCCCGAAAATTCTTCTTCTACCTATAGATCTTTTACCCTTTATTTTACCTTGCATTGTGAGCCTTAATATAGTCCGTTCGCTAAACTCAGACTCAACTGACTAGTGATTTAAGCTAGTAATTTTGCCAATTTGATAAAATTGCCAAAAAAATAATTACTAAATAGTTAATAATTACTAAATATTTAGTAATTTTGCAAATTTTGTCAAAATTGGCAAAAAACAAAAAAGTTACGTACTAAAATCATTAGCCATTTGAGTCTGAGTTTAGCGAACCGACTATATCTCATATTTCGCACTTCTGGTAATGTGGCCTAAATATTCTAGCTTCCTTGTTTTGATGTTCTTTATCACCTCGCAATCCTTTTGCAGCCTTCTTAACACTTCGGCATTTGTAACTTGGATCCATGGTATTTTCGAAATCCTTTTATAGCACCACATCTCAAAGGCTTCCAACTTCTTTATATTTTCTACTTTTAGTATCCAGCTTTCCACTCCATACAACAAAGTCGAGAACACGTAGCATCTTAAGGCTCTTATCCGTAGCTCCAGAGGAAGGTCTCGATTAACAAACATCTTTTTCATTTTTATAAATTCTTGTCTGGCAATTTCAATGCGTGTCCTGATCTCTCTACCCTGGTCATTGTTTTCATTTACCTAGGTTCTCAGATATTTGTAGTTATTCACTCTTTCTACTTGTTTTCCCTCGATATCCAGCCTTCCTACTGTATGTTGCTTAGAAATAATCATGAACTTGGTTTTCTTAACGTTCGCCTAGTCCATACTGACTTGATGTAATCTGTTTACTAATAGTTGCAGTGCATCTAGACTGTCTGCAAAAATAGCGGTGTCGTCTGCGAATCTTATGTTGTTCAAGATTTTTCCGTTTATTGATATATACCCTGTTCTTCCTCTGATATTGCTTCCTTAAAAATAGCTTCGCTGTACAGATTGAATAACAATGGAGACGCAACTCTGTCTAACACCTCTCTTGATTTTTATGGCCTCTGTTTCGACATTTTCGATTTTAACCGTTGCTTTTTGATTCCAGTACAGATTGACAATAACCCGTATATCTCGACTGTCCACATTCTTCTCTTTTACAAGTTTTATGAGTTTCTGATGTCGTACTCTATCAAAAGCCTTTTGATAATCTATAAAGCAGACATAGAGATCTTGGTTCGTATCTAGTCGTCTTTGCGCGAGAACGTTAAAAGCGAACAGAGCCTCTCTCGTTCCTAGTCCTCTGAAACCAAACTGGGTGTCATCTATATCTTCCTCTATTTTTTTGTATAGTCTTCCATGTATTATTTTGATGAATATCTTAAGTGTGTGGCTTATTAAAGAAATTGTTCTGTACTGGGAGCATTCTCTCGCATGTATTGACTTCGGTAGTGTTACAAATGTGGACAGCATCCAATCCTGGGGTATTACTCCTGTTGTATATACGAGTACCTTGTTGAACAGATCTAAAAGTATATGCAGCGTTTCTTCGTCAATGCATTTAATTAGCTCAGTGGGTATCTGATCTGGGCCTACTGCTTTTGCGGTCTTTGCATTTCTAATTGCCTGTTCTAATTCGTACATTATTATTTTCGGTCCTGTTTGTTCCTGTGGTTCTTCTTGTATCATTCTATCATCGTCGAATAGTTTCATTATGTATTCCTGCCAAAACCTTAATTTATCTGTGATGTCTGCGATGAGTTTACCGTTATCATCTTTAAGTATCCCATAGTGTGCTCTCTTTTTGGTACTTGTTAGTTCTTTTATTTTTTTATGCATATTAAAGCTGTCGTATTTTCTGTCATATTCTTCTATTTCTTTGCATTGTTCTGTTAACCACTTTTCCTTGGCCTTTTTATCTCTACTTTAATTTTATTTTGTAGTTCTTTGTATTTTGGCTCATTTCTCCCTTTGGCTTTTCTCCTCTCTTCCATTAATGCTAGAATTTCCGAAGTCATCCACTTCTGCTTTTTATTTGTCTTTGCAGGCTTTAAATTTTCTTCTCCAGCCTTTAGCAATGCCTTCTATATTTTATTCCATTTGTCATTGACATCTTCTGATGTTAAAATTTCTTCTTCTACTTGTGTTAGATTTGAGTTGACTTGTTGGATCATTTTTTGATGTATTTCTGTTTTTCTTAATTTCGGATAATCAAGTGATGGTTTATTTTTACGTCTTATTATCTTTTTGAGTTTCAAGTGCATTACTGCCATCAGCGGGTTATGATCGGAGTTGACATCTGCTCCGGGCTACGCATTTACTGCTTTAATTGAATTTTTGTATCTATTTTTGACCAGTATATAGTCTATTTGGTTTCTGACGATGCGGTCTTTGTTGTCTGTAGGAGAAGTGTACAATCTTCTGTCGGGTAGCTGGAACATTGTGTTCATTACTGCAAAATGTTCATTTTGAAAAAAATCCACGAGTCTACCCCCCTTTGGTTTTTGACACCTAGTCCAAATTCTCCAACATATTCGTCAACTTTTCCTTTCCCGATTTTAGCATTAAAGTCCCCCATTACTATCGTAATGTCGTCTTTTCTAATAGATCTTAAAATTGTGTCTAACTCCATGTAAAAATGTTCTATCTCCTCTTCATCCTTATCAGCTGTTGGTGTGCATACTTGAATTAAGTTAATTTGTTGTATGGTCGTCTTCAACTGAACCATTATCATTCTCTCTGAATAAGGAGTGAAGCTGATCACTGATTTATTAGTTTCTCTGTCTAACAAGATTGCGACTCCATAGCGATGGGCCGGATCGTTGTTCCCAGTATAATACATCATGCCATTTTTGGTTCTAAGTTTACCGGTGTCTGGCCACTGTACGTCACTTACGCCCAGTATATTTATTTCCATTCTGGTCATTTCTTGTATTAAATTATCTAATTTTCCTGGCTGGTACAAGCTTCTTACATTCCATGTTGCAAGTCTTATTGGTCTACATTTGTGTGTTCTCAGACGATTAATTTTATTATCCAAACGAGGATTTTGCTTGCTTTCGACCTGGAAGGCCTCGTCTTTTCCTCGAATTCCATGATCAGTAACGGCTTGACTTTTTTGCGTATTTGCCATGATGAATGACTAGGGATGTTCTGTTGAACCTTTAACGCAGTGGTTTCCCGTTCCCTTCTGCATTCTTCTGCCGTTGACCAATTTATTGGTTCTTCCGCCTTTGGAGTCGATTTCTCAGCTCCAGGACAAAAGAGTGTCCTACTACCTACCGACTCATCCGCCCGAAGCCGATGGTCAGTAAGCAGGGGATTGCTTATACCGGCAGTCACTCGGTCCCTATCTGCGTTAGCCATCAACATTTACTCCGGTCAACTTACGCATCCGAGGCTACAAAAATTACCATCAAGCTGAAAATTGGCAGGATTGTTCAAAATACCATCATAAATAAAATCTAAAAAGTCCTCATAAATCCGACCCGTGAATAGCGATTTTCAGCGAAATGGTAAGTTTTATCGTAAAATTAGTTCTAACAAAAAATGTCTTATTACTTTTTTCCTGAGAGCCACCGTTTTTGAGATATAACGATTCAAAAAGTGGTAATCGTCATAATATGCGCACTCGTTTCCACACCACCTTTGAGGTAGTGTACTTAACGCGTTTTTTTAACGTGGTTTCCCCAGTAGGCCTATTCCACAGATCTGTTATGATTCTGTTTAATTTAAAGCTATTTAATTGATATTGGCAAGGGTTAACAATGATAAAAGTTATATAAAGCGGTATAAATTAAAAAAAAGGGAAATTTATCAAACTGGTTTATAGTTTTCTAATACTTCTGCTTCCCTTGTTCTTCTTCTTATTGTTCTTCTTCCTCTTCTTCATCTTCTATTTCTTCATCTTCTTCTTCTTGTTCATCCTGGGTGCAAATAAATTGTCCCAATAATGACACATCGAATGGCTACTGGATAGAATCAAATGAATCCTCAATTGTTGGTGATTCAACATTGGAGCACGACCGGTTTTGACAATTAGTGCATGCTACCGAACAAAACAGTTCAACTTTTTTGCAACCACATTTAGCGCTACATCCCTTTTAACAGTTGCAAAAAAATGTGTTCAGGAGTTTTTCCGGCGCAGGGGGGAGTAAAGTTTGAATTGGTTCTAATGAACTGTCGACTAATTTCCATCCCCAGTTTTTGGATCTAGCTGATAACCAAGCCACACTTGAACTTGGTAATATACCCGAAAAAGATGTTGATGAGCAGCCGCTGAGGTTGGAGGAAGACAAAATAACTGCACTTGTTTTTTGTTTCGAGTACTTTTAAAAAAAATGCATATCGAAACTTATCTAAGCACGTAGTTTTCTTAGGCGCTCCATATATAGAGAGAAGAAAGCTAATTCCGTTGGAAATAACTTCTTGTGGAGTTAAATTAGTTTTTTAAAAACTTCAGCACATTCAAGTAAATCTTGTTTTTCAATCATTTTAAAATCAGTCGTTTTACCCCTCCTGAAAAATGCAGATGTCGTATCACAGCCAGTTATTGCGTGTAAAAATAGTATATGATTTTGACATTTTGCAAAAGTAGATACACTTTTCGATGAATATATTTCCGATTGGTGTTGAGCTTTTCCAGGTTTTAAAAAAAAGATAGTTTTTTCGATTGAAGTTCTACCAATGAGTAATACGAGCAAGTCTACATCTTCACCTACAACAATAGTTGTATTTGTTAAATTGAATTGCTCTATGGCTGTTTCAATTATCATAACGTCAGCGTCATTATTAGCTTGTTTTACCGATATATTTTCAGCAATAAACTTATCTTTCAGCATTGAAATGTGCAAGCTGGTCACGAGTCTGGACATGAAACAAAACAGCAGACGAAATACGACAGTAACTCTGGGACCAAAATGACCGTACATACTGATAGTCCTGTCGCCAGGGGGGGTACAACGGCCTCCTGTATTCAGATGGACTTACCCAAGTTTTTTTTATGTATTTTGACCTGTAGAATACGAATTTTTTGGGTAACAGTTGATCCGGATGTCGATAAGATTGTTATAAACCAAGAAGTTGAGGAATAACATAACAGCGATTTCTCGCAAAACAAAACATTTGTTTGTATTTTTTGGGCCATTCTAACCAAAAAATGTTCCTACAAATTTTTTCGTAGGATACATAGTTTTTGAGATAAACGCGGTTGAACTTTCAAAAAATCGAAAAATTGCAATTTTTGAACCCGAAGAACTTTTGATTAAAAAATAAAATAGCAATTTTGCTTACCGCATTTGAAAGTTCAAGTCAAATTATATCGGTTTTAATTATTTGTATTGTTAAAAATCTATTATTTTATTGTTAAAAAAAGCTATAAACACCTAGTGCTTGAGTGATGTTTTTAATGATTTCTCATTTAAAATCGAACGAGTAGGTAGAAGAGGTAAAAGTGCAAGCGAGGCTATTTCTACGTAGCATGCATTAAAACGCATGTATTAGGCACGGGAAACACTATGTGTTTATAGCTTTTTTTAACAATCAAAAAATAAATTTTTAGCAATGCAAATATTCAAAACAGATATAATTTGACTAAAACTTTTAAAGGCGCTAAGCAGAATTGCTATTTTATTTCTTATTCAAAGGTTATTCGAGTTCAAAAATTGCAATTTTTCGATTTTTTGAAAGTTCAACCTCGTTTATCTCGAAAACTATGCATCCTACGAAAAAACTTGTAGGAACATTTTTTGGTTAGAATGACCCAAAAAATACAAAAAAATGTTTTGTTTTGCGAGAGATCTCTGTTATGTAATTCCTCAACTTCTTTGTTCATAACAACCTTATCGACATCCGGATCAACAGTTACCCAAAAAATTCGTGTTCTACGGGCCAAAATACATAAAAAAAAAGCTTGGGTAAGTCCATCTGAATTAAGAAGGCCGTTGTACCCCCCCTGGCGACAGGACTATGAACGTATTTGTCTAAGATAACGTTGAATGTTTCTTCGCTATCCCACACAATGCGATGTAATGGATATCCTCCATCAATGATGTGTGTCGCTTTTATGTTGTTATGAATTATTATAAGTTAATACTTTGTCATATCAATTTACTGTTTTTGTTGGGATTAAGCCGTAAAATTCAAAGAATTCTTATTATTTTCGCGTTACATTCACTTTGTAAAGATTTGTTGTTGGCACTGTAATATAATACAGCTTATACATTGCATCCCTCGGTAGACCGCAAGCTGTATAGTAGAAACATTATCATATTTATAATCTTATATTATTATGTGTAATATAAGTTAAGTTGACCGATAGAATATTATGTTTACTTGTATTACAGCTTCAGTGATGTATATACCTGGTGTACTAATGCATATGACAGAAGTCTTTCAACTCTTTGAATCGTTGTATTAGTCCTGTCGCCAGGGGGGGTACAACGGCCTCCTGCATTCAGATGAACTTACCCAAGATTTTTTTATGTATTTTGACCTGTAGAACACGAATTTTTTGGGTAACAGTTGATCCGGATGTCGATAAGATTGTTATAAACCAAGAAGTTGAGGAATCACATAACAGCGATTTCTTGCAAAAGAAAACATTTTTTTGTATTTTTTGGGCCTTTCTAACCAAAAAATGTTCCTACAAATTTTTTCGTAGGATGCATAGTTTTCGAGATAAACGCGGTTGAACTTTCAAAAAATCGAAAAATTGCAATTTTTGAACCCGAATAACTTTTGATTAAAAAATAAAATAGCAATTCTGCTTACCGCATTTGAAAGTTCAAGTCAAATTATATCAGTTTTAATTATTTGTATTGCTAAAAATTTATTATTTTATTGTTAAAACAAGCTATAAACACCTAGTGCTTGAGTGATGTTTTCAATGATTTCTCATTTAAAATCGAATGAGTAGGTAGAGGAGGTAAAAGTGCAAGCGGCGCTATTTCTACGTAGCATGCATTAAAACGCATGTATTAGGCACGGGAAACACTATGTGTTTATAGCTTTTTTTAACAATCAAAAAATTAATTTTTAGCAATGCAAATATTCAAAACAGATAAAATTTTACTTAAACTTTTAAAGGCGGTAAGCAGAATTGCTATTTTATTTTTTAATCAAAAGTTATTCGGGTTCAAAAATTGCAATTTTTCGATTTTTTGAAAGTTCAACCGCGTTTATCTCGAAAACTATGCATCCTAAGAAAAAATTTGTAGGAACATTTTTTGGTTAGAATGGCCCAAAAAATACAAACAAATGTTTTGTTTTGCGAGAAATCGCTGTTATGTGATTCCTCAACTTCTTGGTTTATAACAATCTTATCGACATCCGGATCAACTGTTACCCAAAAAATTCGTGTTCTACAGGTCAAAATACATAAAAAAAAACTTGGGTAAGTCCATCTGAATACAGGAGGCCGTTGTACCCCCCTTGGCGACAGGACTATATCTCAAAAAGAGTGGCTCTTAGGAAAAAAACTATTAAGATATTTTTTATAGATAATTATCTAACCTACATTTTTTGTTAGAGCTAATTTTACGATAAAACTTACCGTTTCGTTGAAAATCGCTTAAAACCATATTTGGTGACCTTTGACCCGGCGTAAATTTTTTAGCACGGGTCTGATTTATGAGGACTTTTAAGATTTCATTTATGATGGTATTTTGAACAATCCTGCCAATTTTCAGCTTGATGGTAATTATTGTAGCCTCACTCCTATTTTTGAGTCTAACTAGACCGGTCTAATTGATGTTGCCCACCTTATACCACGTGGAGGTGCAGATTCGGATTTTTCCTTCATCGAGATTAAGATCTTTCGGCATTTCCTAATCTCTCCAGAGCTTTAAAAGGCCTTTAAAAAAGAGCTTTTAAAGGGCCTGCCTATTTATGTAATTTGTAAAATTCTTATTAGTTTTCAAAAACCATATACAGGGTGAAATTTTTTCTAAGACCAAAACGAACTAATTTTTTAAATCCGGGCCTGATTTTTTTCTAGTTTGAATAAATCAGTTAATTGGGTGGTAACTTATAAATTAAATATTTGTTAAAAAAAAATTAATTTTTGCAATAAAAGTTAATTTTTTTAAATCTGTGGTTCACTTTATAGACCTGGATCCCGCGTAAGAAAAAAAAAGTTGATTAATAGCAAGCTGAAAATTTGTTAATAGCTTAACGGTTTCTAGTCGGACAAACTTTGATGCACGGGAACACTGGAACAGGGGAAGTTTTAACTGTGGAGCATGATAAACGTGTCGTCCTGACAAGTTTATGATTGTGAAAAATAGCAAGTTGTTTTTAAGTTTATTCGATAGCCAACGTTATGTAATATATGAGAAAATGTTTGTCCGACAAAAATGTTGGGCTTTTTAATGAGTCCGACATGTAGAACATGTCACATCATAGGAATTGTGTTGGTGATGAATAGCAATCTGATTTTTGCATGAGAGTTTAATGAAAGGTTAAAAAAGCAATTGGAAGTTCTGTCCGACAAATATAATGGGAAGTTTTCGTAGTCGGACATTCTAGACAGGTAAGCTATAGACAAAAATGCTGGTGATAAATAGCTTTCCGACAAAGACGAAATTTAATTAAGTAAATTATTCCTTACCAAGAATGACTGTTGTCGGAAAAAAATAAGGGGTAGATTTTGTAGTCGGACAATTTAAAAAAATAATTTTTGAAATTTCATAAGGGGTGATTATTCTATGTCAAAAGTACCTGCAATCAATTACAATCGATATTTTTCGATTTATCTCAACATCATTTAGATACCTCACTGTAATTCTTTTTTAGTAGATCAGGCAAATTATATTATGGATTCAGTGGTCTAGCTATCTTTGTCTGCCACATGCGCGGGATCGCTTGGTTAAAAGAGATAGATAGACCACCTATCGACTTTTTGCACTCTATTCCCTGTCTACCCTTATGTCTATGAATACATTTCCATTTAAGAAAAACTGTCACTTTCGACAATAATTCATAATAAATTGCAATCGTAACTTCAAATTTAAACTAATCGATTTATTTTGGCAGCAAATTATTTCTAGCCATGTGACATATTAATTACATTTATATTTCATGTGTAGAAAGTTGAGAAAAATTACGTTATACAATTTTAGTAATAATTTATTTAGGTACCCTTTTTCAATCAAGCAAAGCATTATAGCACGAAGAATGATATTCAATAGAATTTTCACAATTATCTGGCAACTGAACCTCATTGAATTGATAACCAAGTATTTTACTAACTTTGTAAAATGTTCGAAAATTACTCAAAAATGTTCCGTTGAATGGTTTCACTTTTGATTTGGCGACTTAAAATTTAAACTGTTGACACTCAAAAATAGACACAAAAACATTCCATAGTTAATATAAATTTTAACTTCCAACACACGTGGCAAACAGAAACTCAGAGACCATGTACTTTCAAATACTACTTTGTATAGCACAAAGTGTCACACTGACAAATGCAGCCTTCTAGTACATACTTCTAAGCATAATGTGTCATATTTACTTGTATTCTTATAAGCACCGAAGTTTTAGACCCTTCACATTTTTCAATGTCGTTTACAGGGTTAAGATTTGAGTATGAAAAAAAAATGTATACAACGTTTTTTGTAGGAAATTTTCCGTACTTTCTGATGCGCCTAATTAGAAAACCCTAAGAGATTGCTTTCACATGTTCTTTGGTATTTTTTATTGTCATTTTGAGAATATCAAGAACAGACTCGCCCAAAAAAATAATTGTTTTGCAATATATACATGCATTGATACTTACCTCTCTGTTTTTGGAGTGTGCATGTATATATATGCACATGCAAATTTGTGAATATAAATAATAATATACAACTAAAATAGCTTTATCAATATGTGACTAAGTCATTCTGAAAAAATGTTTTTTATTTATTTCCTTCGATTTGCCCAAACTTTTTGTCCGACATATAACTTTTTGCGGTACAAAATATAATTTGTACATAAACAAATCAAAATTAGCTTGCTATTTATCACCAACATTTTTGTCTATATCTTACATGTTTAGAATGTCCGACTAGGAAAATTTCCCATTAATTTTGTCCGACAGAACTTCCAATTGCTTTTTTAACCTTTCATTAAACTCTCATGCAAAAATCAGACTGCTATTCATCACCAACCTAATTCCTGTGATGTGACATGTTCTACGTGTCGGACTCGTTAAAATGCCCAACATTTTTGTCGGACAAACATTTTTTCATATATTATATAACGTTGGCTATTGAATAAATTAAAAAACAACTTGCTATTTTTCACCATCATAAACTTGTCAGGACGACACGTTTATCATGCTCCACCATTAAAACTTCCCCTGTTCCAGTGTTCCCGTGCATCAATGTTTGTCCGACTAGACACCGTTAAGCTATTAACAAATTTTCAGCTTGCTATTAATCAACTTTTCTTTCTTACGCGGGATCCAGGTCTATTACCAAACTTTTAATTCATAGTCAAATTTGATTTTTTATAAAAAATTAAGTAATTGTGTGGGGAAAAAATAAATATACCATTTTAATTGCCTATTTGTCTAATTTGTAAAATTATTATTAGAGATTTAAAAACCGTATACAGGGTGAAATTTTTTCTAATGCCAAAACGAACTAATTTCTTAAAGCCGGACCTGATTTTTTCTAGTTTGAATAAGTCAATTGATTGGGTGGTAATAGTGTAACAATTGACCAAAATAAGAGACACATCGATCTTACCGTTCAAAAATTATGACTAATACAAATTTCTGTAAAAATTAACAACTTGCCCTGTATATTATTACACAATGGGAGCAGGCACTTTTTAATGGTCATTTGTTATTCCCCATAGGGGCCTCCATACTAGGTGGGAGTTTGTACAGTTCCTCATCACTCACCCTGTATATCTGGATTGTTGCACCTCGTAAAAGAAGTTTTGACTTTTAGATATTGCATTGCAAGAAAGATCTGTTTCCTGCCATTATTCGCGTTTCAGCTTCTCGCTCTGTTTTGTTGTCATTTGTGATTGTTGCTCCTAGATATTTAAATTCTTTAACCACTTCGAAGTTATGATCGTTTATAATAATGTTTTGCCTTATTCGCCGTCGTTCTTGTTTTGAGACGACCATGTATTTTGTTTTGTCTTGATTTATTTTTGGATTGATGTTTAATGCAGCTTCTTCAAAGCTCGAGACAATATCCTTAACTTCTAATGTTGATTGTGCCACTGCCTCTAAGTCATCGGCAAATAAAAGTATGATTTTTGCTCCCCCAGCAGTTATGTTTGGTTTAATTTTTGGATAAATTTTTCGCATGACATATTCTAAGGCCAGGTTAAAAAAACAACGAGGACAACGGATCTCTCTGTCTCAGTCCAGAATTTACGGTGAAAGGATTTGATATTTTTCCTTCTATTCTAACGTGTGCAAAAGAGTTACTTCCACACATTTGTGTTACCGCAGTTAGTTTCTTGGGTACGCCGAGCTCGATCATTGCCTTCCATAATGTTGCACGATTAATTGAATCATAAGCCTGTTTGAAATCTATAAAGATCTGATGCACGTCCTGATTATACTCCCAATACTTTTCAAGCATTTGTCTTTTTGTAAATATTTAATCAATAGTCGATCTTCCAGGCCTGAAACCACACTGGTAGTCACCAACTATTTCTTTGGCGTATGCGTATGGTAGTAATCTTTTTAATAATACCGAAGCCAATATTTTATACGTAGTGTTGATTAGTGAGAGTCCTTTTAGTTCATGCATGATTCCTTTTTTGTGTATTGGTACAATAATACTACCACGCCATTCTTTCGGCATTATTTCTTGTTACCAGGCCTTAGATATTAATTGATGGATTTTACTTACGAGTTCATGACCGCCTTTGATTGATTAGTGTGATAAAGCTCAGTAGATCCGCTATAGTAATAGATAGCAATAAAACTTAATAACAAAAATTGTAGCCAACTTTGAGCTTCACATTACAAAATTAGTTAGAATGTTACAGGGTGTTCGATAACATAGTGTCAGACCAAACTTGTGTTTTTTTTTAATTTAACACACTATATTTTATTTTATATTCGAAATCTTCTCAACTTTCCCATAACAAAAATATGAAGGTGTGTTTTGTTATACAAGGTGTTTACAAATGTATTACCAATTTTCTATGAAAACCGTAACAAGTTCAGCTCCCTGTATAAATAAAAATAAGCACAACAGCAATGGTTTATTAGTGCCATATTTTTTTGTTGCTTGTCAAAATTTTTAAGAATGGTTGATATTGCCATTTTTTTTATATCGAATACAGGGTGAGTCAAAACGCAAGTACATTTCTCAGCCATTTTAAATAGAACATCCTGTATTTTATGCCACTATCGAGAAGTACCATTACCGTACTTTAATTTTTGTATAATATTCCCTATGTCTAAATTTGTTAGTTTTCGAGATATTCTAATTTTTCTGGAATTGGGGGAGTGCAATAAAAGTGCGTTATTATCAGTAAGAATTTATTATGAAAGGTTCCCTGAAATACGACAACCTACAACAGCAAGTTTTGAAAAATTAAAGATTGGTTTTTAACCGCACTGGTTTAGTTATGTACGAAAAACACGGACGAACAAAAAATACTGCAACAGAGGAAAACGAAATAGCTGGGTTGCTGGCAGTTACTGAAAATCAACGTACAAGTATACAAATTATTTCCAGAATGCACCCTTACCGCATTCAATGGTACCAAGAATTAATTTAGGAAGATTCTGAAAAGAGAATATTACTTTGGGAATTGTCCTTAGATAAAATCAATTGACAGAGAGATTTCTTCGATAATGTACTATTTGGAGATGAAGCTACGTTTCAGAAAAACGGTTCAGTTAATTGGCGCAACTTGATTATTAGGTTAGACACCTAATGATTAATTTGCTCTGAAAAATGAAAATATCTAGAAACCTAACGAATTTGGGCATAGAGAATATTATATAAAAATTAAAGTACAATACTGGTACTTATGTTAAAATACAGGGTGTTCCATTTAAAATTTCCGAGAAAAGAATGTACTTGCGTTTTGACTCACCCTGTATTCGATATAAAGAAAATTAGCAATATCAACAATTCTTAAAAATTTTGACAATCAACAAAAAAATATGGCACCAATAAACCATTGCTGTTGTGCTTATTTTTATTTATACAGGGAGCTGAACTTGTTACGATTTTCATAGAAAATTGGTTATAATTTTGTGAATACCCTGTATAACATAACAAACCTTTATATTTTTGCGATGAGGAAGTTAAGAAGATTTCGAATGTAAAATAAAATATAGGGTGTTCCATTTAAAAAAAAAAATCATAAGTTTGGACTGCTACTATGTTATCGAAAACCCTGTATATAAAAAATATACACATTTTAATTTTTATAACCAAAAGAATGGTTTATCAATGTAATTTAACAGTCTTTAGACCTATTACTATGGCTAGTTTCAACTACATGTACACTGGTCGTAAGTAACCACATGTTCAAATATTTCAACGGTCAAAATTTCACTCCTTTTGCTATAAAGTGGTTTACTTATTATTAGGTTTCATACTGAGAATGGTCAGACATGACCGAAAACATTTTGTGATGTTGAATAATCCATTTGGATAATTTTAATAAATTTAACATACCACTTACAACAGAAGTTTTTACTTCAATAATACGTTGTTATAACTATAGTATAAAAGCCAACTAGAGGGTTTTTCCTTCTAAATTTTAATCAATGGAGAGGTCAATGTTGAATATATCTCTCAGACACAGTTTCATGTCAAACAAGAAAAAAATCATGGTTCGGACGCGGTTAAAAGAATTATAATGCTGAAATGGAACTGGACATGCTATGTTGCCAGAGTCAGATGCAAGATGGAAAAACAAATTTTTGAATTTACCTCGACACGATGCTTATTCAAGGTATTGAAGATCAGATGCAATGGAATTATTTACAGGATACCTATGTTATATAGAAATAGAAATATGCTTTATTCTCATGAAAAATTTAACAATTTTATAGACAAAGATTACAAGAAACATAAATAAGAACAATAAAAAATACAATTTACTAAAATTATATAAATCGTCAATATAAATAAAATATAATGAAGTGAAACAAAAAACATTAACAATCTATTGCAAAATTGCAATATTAAAAATTGCAATAGTAATATACTCGAAACAGCTGATGGTGATGATGATATATTTTACATCTAATATGTCATATCCACATATTTACGTTTGTTATTATTTTTTATTTGTTTTAGTTGCGTATGCACAAATTGACTGGCATGAGTTTGTAGTCGTCGAAACTGTTGACTACCAACCCTTCGAAATTGGAAATTTTCCGGCTCCAACTACCCCTGAAGAAGTCGGAGCCCGTATTTTAATTCAAGAGAGGATAGAAGAAGGGGAAGATATCGAAATGCAATTAGAGAGTGATGAGGAAGAACCACCAGTTATGGTAAGATAACGGACAATTTTTCTTATTTTCCTTAACTTGTAATCGTCTGTTAGTGTAACACGCTTGTCAGTCCCTATAATACGTGTTTTACTAGCTACATACTATATTATTTTACTCGTAATTTTTATTAACTTTACGGCACCCAGCACTGCATTCTGGTTTCAGCAATTGGTGTCTTTGTATTATAAATATAATATCAACTATTATTGTAGTCACAGTTCGTCAATAAACTTACAGCTCTTTGGTGTACTTTATGTATGTATTTGTTTTAAGTACAAACATAATAAAATTTTGAATTTGTCGTGGGCACAGTACCTATACTCGTACTTAGTTTAAATAAATTTTCTGTTGTATCTTTTTATCATTCCCCTCTCTATTTTCAATGAAAGTTAAAATTAAGATTCGATAAGTTTTTTACTTAGTGATCCGATTGTTTTTGGGACATACGCTCAAATGGATCGACTTATTTTACGCATACCTTTGTACAAGAATTCATCTGTACTCAGTAGATATATCTTAAAAACACCCTGTAATTATCTACGATAATTACTTTCAGTTATTTAAATGTCATCATAACAATATTACAACCTTCATTCGATTATATAAATATTGTTATCCTAGATCACGATTCACTAATAATTGCAGAGTCAATTATAAACACTTTTCATGGTCGATGCTGAATAGGCATTTCTAAATATATAAACAGCAAAACTATAACAAGGGAATTCTTATTATTATATTAGACATTCGTCATTCTATTTTGATCAGACGTAATATTTCCACATTAAAGATAGTGTCTCTTTCTACACGAGACGTTCTTTGGGTGCGGTGCTACCAGCTTATGCTCATGCGAGTGTAAATAAAACAACTCAACAAGTAAAAGCGTATCAATTATTCCACCCCTCGGATAAGGGATAACCACCCTCACCGGGAGCAGATAGCCTTAGTGCCCAGGGCTGTCATACTCCTCTGTCGGCGCTTTGATCTCAAGAAGTAATACCGGCAGCAATTGGTAATTCACCAGTGGTGGATGCGGGTTTTCCCTGTTAAAATCCGTACATTTCTATGCGGCTTGCAATGCGAGAGTGGGGCAAATGCGACTGCCAACATTGCGCGGTCGCCATGGGCGACTACAGACTTTACTTCCAATTTTTCGGAGAGTGGTTCTACTGTCCCTCTCTTATTAAACATGGCTTTGACAATCAATGAATTTTTGAATATCGCAAGCAAGATATTGCCCAACGAGTTCGATGGAAGCGCAGGGAAATTACAACCATTTTTAGACGCGTTAGAACTACTTGGAAAATTGGCAGAAGGTCATGAAGACACAGCTGTAACGCTAATAAAAACGCGACTCACCAATAAGGCTAGGAACCTAATAACCACAGAAGATACGATTCCACGGATAGCTGAAGCACTAAAGAAAGAATTAAAAGGTGATAATCCGAAGAATTTAATAGCCAAATTAGCCAAAAAAAGGCAAGGGCATAGAGATGCAGCAGTGTACGCATCTGAAGTGGAAGAGTTAGCAGAACAATTAAAAGTAGCATACATAGCGGAAGGAATGCCACTTGACTTAGCAAAGAAATATACGACGGAAGCAGTAGTAACAACAATGAAACGAAACGCTAATGCAGAGAAAGCTAAGCTAATACTGGAAGCAGGTAACTTTACATCACCGCAGGAAGTAGTATCTAAATTTTTGTCGATCGATACGACTGAAGAAAATGCACAAGGAAGAGTCTTAAATTATAGGACAAACTACGAGAATAAGAGAGGACAGCAGCAATACAGAAGAGGATACCATAACAAATATGACAGAGGAAGAAGAAATAACTTCGGACAACGGAACGAAGGAGAAGCAACGGACAATCAACGAAATTATTCGAACAGAGGATACAGACAATTTAACAATCAAACATACAGAGGAAACCAGAGAGGCGGACGTAACAGGAACTTAAGGTTACTAGAAATAGAGGACAGTCAAGAAGAGCAAGAAAACCAGCAGTTGGGGTTTTGAATGAACAAGAAGTTGGAAGCACACAGGCAGAAATAAAATATAACATTTACAACTTCGACCTAAACCTAACGAACTTTGTACGAATGAAAACAGGAATTCTTGAAAACACAAGCACTTTTATCATAGACACAGGAGCTGACATTTCAATACTAAAATGTTCACAAGATTTTATGAAGGAACAGGTGAAACCAAACACAAAGGCGAAAATAAAAGGAGTCACTAAAGGAGAGTTGCAAACAATGGGAGAAGTTGAGACAACACTCGAAGTAAAAGGAACTCGATTCGAACACATCTTTCAATTGGTAGAACCTAACTTTCCAATTCCAACAGACGGAATCATTGGGAGAGACTTTATTTCTAACTTTCAATGTATACTAGATTACGCAAACCTTAAAATGCACATTAAAGAGGACAACGATTGTTACATTAGTACGAAAATTCTGGATAATATAGACAATGACACCATAATAATACCGCCTAGATGTGAAATTTACAGACTCGTAAAAATTTTTCAAACGTTAAAGAAAGACAGGATAGTGGAACAGCAAGAAATACAACCAGGAATATTCATAGCAAGAGCAATTATTTCAAGTAATAATCCATACATCAAAATTTTGAACACAACGTACGAAACAGTAAATGTAGACGCAAGCACAATCAGGACGTTGGATATTAAACTATTCAATATATATAGGCTAGTCAACGACAGCAAGGACAGAAAAAAAGAATTACGAGAATCACTGAAATTAGACATACCAGAATACATACGAGACAACTTAGTATCGTTATGCGAGGAATATTCAGACATATTCGCCCTAAGGCATGATATGTTAACCTGTAACAATTTCTACGAACAAAAACTAAGAGTTAAAGACCAAACTCCGGTATATATCAAGAATTATAGGACACCTCATGCGCAAACAGAGGAATTAAATCGACAAGTACAAAACCTAGGAGACCAAGGAATCATAGAACCATCTACATCCGAGTACAACAGCCCAGTAGTACTGGTACCGAAAAAAGCTATAGATGGAGGAAAAGCATGGAGATTATGCATAGATTTTAGACAACTGAACAAGAAGATAGTTACAGACAAATTTCCATTACCAAGAATAGATTCGATATTAGATCAACTAGGAAGAGCAAAATGGTTTTCAGTTATAGACTTAATGTCAGGCTTTCACCAGATACCATTAGAAAAATCATCGAGAAAATACACATCGTTCAGCACAGAAAATGGAGCATTTCAATTTACCAGATTACCTTTTGGATTAAATGTAAGCCCAAATAGCTTTTCAAGAATGATGTCAATAGCATTTTCAGGATTAACACCAGACAAAGCATTTCTTTACATGGACGATATCGTAGTAATTGGAATATCCGAAAAACATCACTTAGACAACCTGAAAAAGACATTCGAGACATGTCGAAAATTCAATTTGAAACTTAACCCAGGAAAATGTCAATTCTTTAGAAGGGAAGTAACATATTTAGGACATGATCTTTCTCAAGAGGGAGTATCACCAGACAAAGAGAAGTATGCAGTAATTGAACAATATCCGACACCTCAGACAGCGGAAGAAACAAAGAGATTTGTAGCATTTTGCAACTATTACAGACGTTTTATTAAAAATTTTGCGGAAATATGCAGACCACTCAACAAATTATCGAGGAAAGGAGTAGAATTTTCGTGGACCGAGGAGTGTGAAAAAGCATTCAAAAAGCTTAAAGCATCTCTGACGAAACCACCAATTTTAAAATATCCCGATTTCAACAAACAGTTTATCTTAACAACAGACGCATCCAATGAGAGTTGTTCAGCAATCCTAAGTCAAGATTACAACGGAATTGACCTACCTATAGCATATGCATCAAGAAGTTTTAGTAAAGGAGAATGTAATAAACCTATAATCGTTAAGGAATTACTAGCGATTCATTGGGGAATTAATTATTTTAAATGTTATCTATATGGAGCACCAACATTCAAAGTAAAAACAGACCATAAACCTTTGACACACCTATTTGCAATGAAAGAACCAACCTCAAAACTCACGAGGATCAGATTAGACCTAGAAGAATATGACTTCGAAATAGAGTATATAACAGGGAAAAGTAACTACGCAGACAGCCTTTCAAGAATAACATTGCATCAACTAAAAAACCTATACATAGACAACGCCCATATACTAGCTATAACAAGAGCTCAAGCAAAAGAAAAGGAGAAAGAAGCAAGACAAACAAAGGCTGAAAGTGAACTCGCACTACAGCCAGAAGCCACCAAACAGACAGTAAGGAAGGTACTAAATAATTTAGAGGCGCATAGACTACCAATTTTGTCCTTTGGAGCAGAACTAATCTCACCAAGACTGAGCATTAGGGCCAAAAACAAAATAAAATGCAGCAAAAGCATAGCCACAGGATTGAATCGTTTCGATTTAAACCAAGCGTTGGTACAGCTTGATAAGCTGGCGGTAGAGAATGCAGTACGTAAAGTAAAAATATACGTAAATGATATTATTTTTAAAATGTGCACAATTGATGAATTTATTAAAGAAGGAAAAAAAAATTGAAGAATATAGAAATATACATATGTGAAGTACCAGAAACAATAAAAGATGACAAAGAAAAACACAGATTAATAGGAGAATACCATAATCACCCGATGTTCGGAGGACACGTAGGGAATAACAGACTAATTAAGAAGCTAAAGGCAAGATTCCGATGGAAAAATTTGGAAAAAGACGTAAGAAAATACGTAAAACAATGCCACAAATGTCAAATTAACAAACCGAAAAGAACACATGTCGAAGAGTTCGTAATATCGGACACATCTTCCAAACCATGGGACATAGTATACATAGATACAATAGGTCCATTCACGAGAAGTAATGAAGGTAATAAATACTGTATCACAATGTTGTGTGAACTGACAAAATACGCGGTCAGCATACCAGTGTGCAATAAAGAAGCAGAGACAATAGCAAGAGGAATCTTTGATCATTTCATACCAACATACGGACTCATGAAGCAAATAAGAACAGACCAAGGTACAGAGTATAAGAACGAAGTAATGCAGGAATTAACAAAGCTATTAAAAATAGAACACAACTTTTCAACGGCATACCACCCACAGTCCATTGGAAGTTGCGAAAAACTACACAGAACGTTGAACGAGTACGTAAGAGCATTCATAGACGAAGACAGAGAAAATTGGGATGTGTGTTGCAGAATGTTCACATACTGCTACAATACAACCCCTAACGCGTATCATGGATACACACCGTTCGAACTGTTATATGGCAGGAAGATTAACCTACCGGAAGACCTTACACATGAGATTCAACCATGTTACAACATAGATGCCTACTACAATGAGTTACGATACAAACTACAAAGCGCACACGAGAGAGCCAGAACCTTCTTATTAAAACACAAAAAAGAGCGGCAAGAAAAGAATAAGCTCAAAGCAACACCACAACACTTTAAAATAGGAGACCTAGTCCTTGTAAAAAGGGAAGAGAATGGTAAGTTTGATAGTCTTTATGTAGGTCCTTTCACGATAACAGAAGTAAATAACGTTAATTGTAAAATCAGAATAGAAAACAATAAAATCAAGGAAATACATAAGAATAGATTATATGCTTACAATCCGAAAACACAGTGAGTGACAAGTGTTACGAAACAATGTTGTTAAACGAACATTTTATATTATTTATGTATTTGCGTAGGCTTAGGAAGTTTGTATATAAAATAAATTTTTTGTATTGATTACAACACAGTATGGGTTGGTAGCTCGACTTGCAAATTTCCCTCCCCGTAGTCGGAAAATTCCTAAAAAGGGAAGGTGTACAAGAATTCATCTGTACTCAGTAGATATATCTTAAAAACACCCTGTAATTATCTACGATAATTACTTTCAGTTATTTAAATGTCATCATAACAATATTACAACCTTCATTCGATTATATAAATATTGTTATCCTAGATCACGATTCACTAATAATTGCAGAGTCAATTATAAACACTTTTCATGGTCGATGCTGAATAGGCATTTCTAAATATATAAACAGCAAAACTATAACAAGGGAATTCTTATTATTATATTAGACATTCGTCATTCTATTTTGATCAGACGTAATATTTCCACATTAAAGATAGTGTCTCTTTCTACACGAGACGTTCTTTGGGTGCGGTGCTACCAGCTTATGCTCATGCGAGTGTAAATAAAACAACTCAACAAGTAAAAGCGTATCAATTATTCCACCCCTCGGATAAGGGATAACCACCCTCACCGGGAGCAGATAGCCTTAGTGCCCAGGGCTGTCATACCTTGACCTTAAGGTAACTGTGGATATTTGAATATAAGTATAATTTAATATGTGTGTATTTTTCTTTCAGGAAGCTGGTTTAAGCAGCATGCAGGACAAAACCAATCGGAAGACACGCGACGATACCAGAATTCAAGATATGGAAGAAGAAAGCTCCGATGAAGAAAAAGAAGAAGAAGAGGAATTAGCTTTACCTCCACCACCACCATCTATTCAACCACCGTTACCTCCTATTCCTGATAAAGTTGTCGTGAAAAAATATGATCCCAAACAAGGTAATATATCGCTTATGCACGAGAAAACTATCACATTTTAAAAAAACGACTTCTGAGATATTCCCATTTTAATGTCACGTCAGTTTTTCAATTCCAACTAGAACCTTGGTAGTAAAAAACCTCAAATATGCGTGTGAATTTTTTGAAATTGTTAAATTAATTTCACCCCACCTAAATAAAATAAAAACAAAAAATGACTTTTTTGGTGGTGGGGTAGAGGTTTTAAATTCAGCTGGACCTTGTTTTTTAATCACAGAACGTAAAAGAATTTAAAAAAAATGAATTCTGGAAATGAGGGCATTTTACTTAACGGTGGGTACTCTTTAGGCTCGATGAACACTTGCCATTCAAGCTGCGAGCAAGCTGTTGTAATTAGGCGCTGCCTACTCGAGCGGAGCAGCTGCGTGCAGGTGACTTGCAAGACTAGCCCAGTAAATGACCGTTTTGGGGTGTAATTTTTATGTTGTTCTGAAGCTATTTTCTTGTGGTATTTTTGCAATTAACTAATTTTGATGGAAAATAAGCCACAATTTTACTAAAAAATAATTTTATTAACGTTTCGACGCCCAAATCGGGTGTCTTACAAAAAATATTAAAATATTAATTAATATTTTTTGTATTTTGACGACACCCGATTTGGGCGTCGAAACGTTAATAAAATATTAATTAATATTTTTTGTATTTTGACAACGACAACCGATTTGGGCGTCGAAACGTTAATAATATCATTTTTTAGTAAAATTGTGGCTTATTTCCCATCAAAATTAGTTAATTGTGTAATTTTCAGTGTCAACTCCAAATTGCCTGAAAATTTGGATTTAGGTTCTTCTTACCCTCCACTTCAAAGTTGAACTTATGCCGTTGGTTGCTTGTACTTGGGGGGTGACAGTCAACCCTACTTGGGGATAAAAAACGCACGTTCAAAATAAGTCTGGGCCGTAAACGAAAATGGACTATGGCGTCGAAGATACAACTTTGAACTGTATCTGTTATACACCGATCCAGATATTGTGAAATTCGTTAAGTGCAGAGACTTAGATAGGCTGGACACATTTCTAGAATGCCAGATCACGAATACACTAAGAAATTAACTTTTTCAAAACCAGAGGGCACAAGAAGTAGAGGACGACCACGAAGAAGATGGATTGATGATGTGAAAGATGACCTAAAGATTCTAGGGGTCAGAAGATGGAGGGAAGTTCCCTCCTCATCAGAAGATAGCCAGGAATCGACAGGGATGGCGACTTCTTTGCGAGCAGGCCAAGATCCACATCGTATTTTCGAGCCACTATGATGATGATAAAATAAGTCGGGAAATGAATAAATTGACTAATTTTAAGTAACTTTCGTTCTATTGTGCGTTTCGCAGTCACTTTGCAGTGCGAGCAGCATATCCCCATTCAAATCTTATGGAACCTTGCAGCTCAGTGTTGCCGGTTTTAAGTAGACGAACTTAAAGTCCGTCTAAATAGAATATTCCAGAAGTCCAAAACATCTTGATTTGAAAATCTGTGGGTTTTATTATTTTTATCCAATTCATAAATAGGTACTGTGAAATACGATATTAACGATATAGCATTTTAGTCGAGGAAATGAAACTGAAAAAATGACAAAACGTCGCAATTTTTTCGTCCAGCATCGATTTGTACAGAAATTTGGGATTAGGCTCAATTCACCCTCTAGTTCATTTTCTATATTGAACCGTTGTACGCTTTTGCTTTTTTAAGGCTGAAAACTACCTCTAATTGTAAAAAATTATAAAACAACATTTTAAACTTTAATATTGTCAACATTTGCTTCTTATTAGATACATAATGATTGTTTTATGCTTTAAGCTATAATATCCTAATATTTCAACCCTTAGAAACCACCCTTAACAACATTGCAATTTTTATAAGTAGATTTATTTTTTTTATTTAGCGTATGGCTTAAGTATATCACAGAACATATTTAGATTTATGCATTATACAATGCATCACAAACAGATGTCCAATTTTTTTATATATTCGATTGACCCTTCGGTTGCCATTACAAAGTCTATAGGGTCGCCTGTGTATGCTCTGCGTGGGCAGTCCTGAACAATGTGACTGATCGTCTGTCTTGCAGCGCCGCAGTCACAAGAAGGCGAGGGGAGTTTACCCCATCTGTGGAGGGAGTCGGCGCATCTTCCACAGTTTGTTCGAATTCGATTAATGGCTGCCCAAATCTTACGGGGACGTTCAAATTCGCCAGGTTTCCCTATGATGTCCGGTAGGCTATGGTAATGTGGATCTGTCCTACTTTCCCAATCTTCTCTCCATCGGGTATTTAAGTCAAAGTAGGATTGCTGCAGCGCTTGAGCAGATTGTAGAGGGGGTAACCTGGATCGGAGACGGTTTCCAAGAATATCGGGGATGTCGTTGTGGACTAGAAGCTGGCGACTGTCCATTATTTTGTTATATTCTTTAACCAATGCATGTTCGCGGCGTAGGTTGGGTGGTGCTATATTACTAAGGGTAGGTAGCCACATTGTAGGGGTGGGCTTAATTGTGCCTGTTATCATACGCATAGTACGGTTTAGTTGGGTGTCGACCAGGTGGGTATGCCTGCTATTTAGCCACACTGGAGCACAGTATTCTGCCACCGGATATATCAGGCCAAGAGCAGAGGATCTTAATGTTGATGCTGTGGACCCCCATGTAGTGCCGCAGAGTTTCTGTATTATATTGTTGCGTGTTTTCAATTTTGCTGCTGTTTTCGTCAGGTGTTCTCTGAATGTAAGCGTTCTGTCTAGAGTAACCCCAAGGTATTTCGGGTATTTATTGTGTTTTAACAGCTTGTTATTAAAATACACTCGCAATTCTCTGTTTGCCAACTTGTTGTTTAGATGAAAAGCTGATACTTCAGTTTTTGTAGTACTTGGCTGTAGTCTCCATTTCTTAAGGTATTCGCTGAGGATGGATAAGTCATTCGTGAGAGTGATTTCTGTAGTTTCTAAAGATTGGTGGCTTGTTGCAAGGGTCCAGTCGTCAGCATATCCAAACTTCCGAGATTCGGTTTCAGGCATGTCAGCAATATAGAGGCTGAAAAGTAAAGGGGCAAGGACAGAACCCTGTGGAAGACCATTGTTAAGTTTCATCTGTCTACTCGTCTCCTTTCCCATTATAACCTGGAAGGCTCTGTTGGTCAGCATGTTGTCAATGAGGTTAATTATCTTTCTGCAGGGGATAATGCGGGCCAGTTTATATATTAATCCCTGTCTCCAAACAGTATCATATGCTGCTGTTAGATCTATAAATACTGTTGCTGTCTTTTGTTTCTTTTGAAAACTAGCTTCTATAAAAGTTGTTAATGACAGCACTTGGTCCGTACAGCTTCGATGAGGGCGGAAGCCAGCTTGTTCAATGGGGACATTTTCTAGTATCCTGTGACTAATTCTGTTGAGGAGAAGCTTTTCTAATAGTTTATATACCATGCTGAGTAGAGCTATGGGGCGGTAGTTTTCTGGCTTATCGTTTGATTTGCCCGGTTTCGGAATTGCAATTATCTTTGTTCGCTTAAGTGAGAAAGGAATGTTACCTGACTGAAGTATATCATTAAAGAACATTGCAAGCCACTGTTTCGTGTATGCACCACTGTGTATCAAGAACTCTGGATGGATACCATCAAAGCCAGGTGCTTTACCTGATTTCATTTCTTTCAGCGCATGTGTGATTTCAGAAATAAGTATTCTTGCTGAATATTCGGAGTTCGTTCTGTTCATTTGTTTTAATGCCCTTAAGTCTCTTTTCACGTTGGTAGTATGTGTTCGATCTCGTGGAGCTCTGGATAGAGATACTATATGGGAGGCAACCTTGTTAGGAGACATTTTAGACTCTTAATTTTTTGAAGTCAAGGTTTTCGACAGTCTTTATCCATTTTTGGCGTCTAGCTGTATCGATGTTGTGTAAAAGCTCATCGGCTATTTCTCGGTCACCACTTTCGAGAAACTTCGTGTATAAGTCTTCACATGTTTCAGTCCATCCAGGCACATATTCTTTGCGATACCCCCTAGTGATGGTTTTCTTGGCAGTGCTTATTACTGCGCCCACAAACCTCTGATAATGTTTGCTGGTTGGAGGGACCCAGCTCAAGGTCCGGTCTAGTTGTTCAGAGAACTTCTTCCAGTTTGCTTTTCGTAATAAGTAGATAATTTAATAGATCTATAAGTACAGGAAAAAAGTAGAATTAAAGAATTACAAAAACATTTATTTACACAAAAATACGAATTTACAAATATGTACAAATACAAATACAAATTTGTATCTGTACTACTTTTTTAGTCATCTTCTAGAATACGAACCGGCTCTGTGGTATTATATACATTGAAAATGCTCTATAAGGGGACTATTCGGAGAAACTTTCTTACTTTCATTTTTCTTTTATTTCCAATCTTCTTTCACACTTATTTTCTATTCCTTTAGTTGTGTGTTTTTCTCGTCTTGCCTCATGTTTCTGTCATTTCAGGTCCTACAGCTTTTATATCACCAATTCTATCTTAATTTATTTAGACTCTCAGTTTCTTATTGATAATAGCCCTCAAATATTGATCTGGTTTACTTGTCTCTTTTTGGAATGTTCCTTACCACACAAACACTTTGTTTTGTTGCCTGTTATGTCACCTTCACTTCATTCATCTCATTTAATAACTACTACAGTCAATTCCTTTGGTCTGCTACACACTTTACTATCTTTTCTTATTATTTTCATGTTACCTTTTTCTCTTTCAAAAAAGTTTTTTAGACTATACTTAACAATAAGGTATTGCACACCTAAATTCATTAGCTTAAATTCAGTTCAGTTTTTTCAGATTAGAATATTTAAGTTTATAATTTCATTATACCACTCTGTTGCCTTTTTCATTTTTCCACCTACATATCAGGCAACCCACAATACTCGGCTATTTTAATTTAATTTCATATTAGTTCTTTTGCATCATTCTTAATTCTGGTTAACATCTCTGTCATTTAAGATTATAAACTTGCACTAAAATTACATCAAACTTGGTTCAGTTTGTTCACTCCCCTACCATATACCACATCAAACTCATAGTTCGCTATCTCAGATACCCAGTCATTCTAGATTCTCCATTACATATTGACACTAACACATAATTTAACCTATATTAGTTAGCTATCATTCCATTATTCACCCATACATTAACCACTTCTGCTGGAAGCCTTCATGGTATTTTTCCTTGAATTATTTTATTCCATCGTAAACAACATAAAGTGTAATTAGATTTTGCTGTCACATATTTTATTTCCCTTTTCGTTACTAATTCATTACCTATTTTATTAATTCCATTGTTTACAATTATTTCTTTAATATTGTCATTTACTCCTGATCTGTATTCTTGTAGTTACTTTAACTTTAATTTTTCCACAATTTCCTTTCCAATTTTAACAGACAGAATCATCATTACAACAGTATACAGCTAAATTTAAACATTCCACATCATGTTAGGCAACCAACAGTACATACATCTATAACATTTAAAATTAAAATCTGCTTTATTTACCATCCAATCTCTCCACTTCAGGTCATGTATTGTTTACTATATAGTATATATCTCATTCTATTATACTAAATTAAACTTTCACCTTTTCATTTTACAATCGATGACGTCACGCTTCTAACCATGAAATATACCATTCTTATTTCCAACAAACCAAAAGTTTTTTCTGGATTAGAGAGTTGCTAATTTAGACTTTACAATAGATTCTCAACATATTTTTAAACAGTTTTAATTATATTTCCAATCAGTCATTAACAACCTTTACATTTTAATTAAAATACAAAAATTAAAACTTCACTTTTTGAAGTTCGTAACCAAAAATTGACTTTACCTTGTCTTGTCATATCACTCTTTGTCATTCCATTTCCTTTTATATCAGTTGGTCTGTGCTAATTGAAATGGCAAGTACCTAGTTTTTTCGAGCAGGGAAGCATGTTGCTCTTTAGGCACATACATAATTTAATCTCTTAACATCGACTAGTAGTCACAATATTTTATTAAAATTTATAATGTAAGCCATATATTATGAAGTTACCACCTTCATTGGTGTGCTAGTTACAACTACTTTGCGGAATGTAAGTATTCTCCACATACTTTTCTTATTAACAGTCACAATTTTAACCTTTTTGCCTTAATCTAACGTGGAAATACTTCATTCCAGGCACTGAAGATGTTCTGATCAGAACGAAAACGTTTTTCAATCCATGTGGATGACTTTTAGATAGTTTTTAAATAAACGATTTTATACCAAAATACAATTTGAAGTTTTTACTTCTGTATAAGTTGTTTTATTAATAATTATAATTAGCCTGTGATTAATATTAAAAATAAATAAATATTAATATTTAACTTAATATCCATTTTCTAATTTGGTTAACTTAAGGGGCTATCCTAGTGTAAAAGTACGAAATTCGTATACTTTTTTGGGAATTTCTAAAATAAAAAGTACTGTACCAATTATTTTTAAAATTTGCATGAACATTTATTATAAAAATAAGTATATGCAAAACAATTGTCATAAAAAAATATTGAAAATTAAACGATTTATGCGCCATCTACTGGCACCGTGAAAATAAAAACGTGGCCCCACTGCTGGAGTGATTGCGACTAATAGAGATCCTGAAACATAAAATTTCAAAGTAATTATTGAAATATGAGTTATTTCCTATACCATCAACTAGGATTTTTGAAAAATATTAAAATTTGGAAAAATGACGAATTGTTGAAATTTTTTTTAATTAGCTAAAACATTTTCAGTTTCAAAAACCGCCAAATTGACATTTTTTATCCGATCAAAAAACCCCTAGTTGATGGTATAGAAACCTATCAGGTGTTGTAAAGGACGATGCCAGGAATAACTTCTACTAAAATGTAACCAAAAATATTGTGCGCTTTTTTTTTAATTTCGATTTTCATTTATTATCATAGTAATCATAGTAAATTAAAAAACCTACAATTTGAGCTATGGTAAGTTTAATTTCGTTAATTGGTTATTGCAAAACAGCCTGCGAAATGTCCAAAATGGCCGTTTTTACAATTGCATTATTTATTGTACAAATAATTTTTTTTTATTTTTTAAAGCTTTAAAATGAAGATCTTTCAATTCCAAACATAAAAAAAATTGTAAAGCCAGATTAACGAATTTGTTGCTTAGATATTATAAATTGTTTATAACAAGAGGTCAAATGTCGAAGGCTATAACTTTTTGAAAAAAAATCGTAGAAAGTTATTGAATCATCTAATCTCTTTCGAAAGATTTATGTTTTCATATACTGATGTAAAAAATGCGTAAAACATTTTTAAACCTCTAATTTTTGGGTTTGAAAATAAGGGGGCAAATTTCGTTATAAACATTTAGAGCTGAAGCGGCCCTGTACATCCTATGAGTTTTTAACTTACAGATTATTGTTGCTAAAGATGAAACAAAGATTTATAAAAAAATAAAAAATTTCTACGACCAACTGAAGCCGAGATAATTTTTGGGTTTGCAAATAAGGGGGCAAATTTCGTTATAAACATTTAGAGCTGAAGCGGCCCTGTACATCCTATGAGTTTCTAACTTACAGATTATTGTTGCTGAAGACAAAACGAAGATTTATAAAAAAATAAAAATTTTCTACAACCAACTGAAGCCGAGATAATTGTTTTCTTTTTCTTAAGTCGTAGTGCCTTTATGTATAACAATTAAGAAATTATTTTACAGTCATTGACTAAAGAAAGACTTATATTATCTTAAAATAAAAATTATTATAAAATATAATTACATTTAATTATTAAAAATTATTTTTAAAATCGGTGCTTTTGCGAGCGGCCGAATTTTGCAAATCGCCCGGCTCGCTTCAAATCCGCGCGGTCGGAAAATTTTTACGTAACTTGTATTAAATTTTGACAAAAAACATTTTAATAATATTACCGTTATAATATACAATCTATTTACCACTGTATTTGTTTTTCTTGATAAACTTTTATATGTGAAATTTCATTTCTGAAGAAATAATATTACAAAAATGATACATATATATGAAATATATAACTATATTTTTAATTTTTTCATTGTTATATAAATATAATAATAATAATGTTACTTCTTACTATAATATACAATATAAAACTTTTTCTTCTTGTAGTGACTATTCTTTTTAGATTTCACATATAAAAGTTTATCAAGAAAAACAAATACAGTGGTAAATAGACTGTATATTATAATGGTAATATTATTAAATTGTTTTCTGTCATTTAATACAAGTTACGTAAAAATTTTCCGAGCGCGCGGATTTGAAGCGAGCCGGGCGATTTGCAAAATTCGGCCACTTGCAAAAGCACCGATTTAAAAAATAATTTTAAATAATTAAATGTGATTATATTTTATAATAATTTTTATTTTAAGATAACATAAGTCTTTCTTTAGTCAATGACTGTAAAATAATGTCTTAATTGTTATAAATAAAGGCACTATGGTTTAAGAAAAAAAAAACAATTATCTCGGCTTCAGTTGGTTGTAGAAAATTTTAATTTTTTTATAAATCTTTGTTTCGTCTTTAGCAACAATAATCTGTAAGTTAGAAACTCATCGGATATACAGGGCCGCTTCAGCTCTAAATGTTTATAACGAAATTTGCCCCCTTATTTTCAAATCCAAAAATTATCTCGGCTTCAGTTGGTCGTAGAAATTTTTTATTTTTTTATAAATCTTCATTTCATCTTCAGCAACAATAATATGTAAGTTAAAAACTCATAGGATGTACAGGGCCGCTTCAGCTCTAAATGTTTATAACGAAATTTTCCCCCTTATTTTCAAATCCAAAAATTAGAGGTTTAAAAATGTTTTACGCATTTATTTACATCAGAATATGAAAATATAACTCTTTCGAAGGAGATTGGATGTTTCACCAACTTTCTACGATTTTTTTTCAAAAAGTTATAGCCTTCGACATTTTACCTCGTGGGATAAACAATTTATAATATCTAAGCAACAGATTCGTTAATCTGGCTTCAAATTTTTTTTATGTTTGGAATTGAAAGATCTTTATTTTAAAGCTTTAAAAAATAAAAAAAATTATTTGTACAATAAATAATGCAATTGTAAAAAACGGCCATTTTGGACTTTTCGCAGTCTGTTTTGCAATAACCAATTAACGAAATTAAACTTACCATAGCTCAAATTGTAGGTTTTTTAATTTCCTACAACTTTCTATTAAAAAGTTTTTCTCTAAAATCAATATCCTAAGCTACAAAATTAAAAATCAATAAAAATTGCAAATTTAACAAATGAAAATCGAAATTACAAAAAAAGCGCACAATATTTTTGGTTACATTTTAGTAGAAGTTATTCCTGGCATCGTCCGTTACAACACCTGATAGGTTTCAAAAATTCCTGAATTATATCACGTTTTTTCACCCACAGCCTGGGGTATATATGAATTAGGTACTTTTACACTAGGATAGCCCCTTAATATCCACTAATAGACGGAGAGCTAGAGCCGAAAAATCATCGTCATAAGTAATGTCGAGTTTTTCCTGTGAAATGTGTCCATTGTATATTGACAATTATGATCCCTTTCAGGCTGACACCTCAGCGGATACAGGAAGTAGCAATAAGGGATGAAAGGGGAAATTTGGTGCAGTCATTAAAGGTTTTCACCTCCTGTTTTGTTAAACCTCCATCGATTTGCATGAAAATTGGTGACTAGTTAGAGCATACCTCAAGAAATAAAACTGATTTGGTGCCAACTTGCACTTTTACCCTGGTGGTGAGTACCACCCCTTCCCGCGGGTGAAAATAATTTGATTAAAAATAACCCCACAAATCGATAGAGGGACAAATTTTAAGTAAAATTTGTTATATGTATATACACCGTTCTTAGGCGTCAACGCCCTTCGGTAGGGATCTATGGGGGAGTATCACCGAGCCGCAAGCCCTTATCCCTTGCCGTACTGCTCCCTCATAGGTCGATCAGATGCCCGCATATTCCAGTCTAAGCGCCAGATTCATATTTAGAATTTTATACTGACGCGTTAGCCTTTTTGTTTTTCCGATGGCCTGGCTTGGGCTTGAACTCTCGTACCTCACAGCGAAGTGAAGTGCGGGTCAGCCGCTAGTCGCACTGAGCTATCCGATCGACAAATTTGTTATATCATGTTATTAAAATAAATCAATACTTTTTGAGTTCTTAAAGATCAAAGATTTGTCTATTTAAGAGCATATGCGTGAAGTTACGGATGATAAAAAGAACATATTAATTAATTGTATGTTAGTAAAATATTATTTTTATATTATTTCGATATTTAATTGAATTTTTTATATCAGTATAAACTGAATATGTCCAGAAACTGGGGGTGTCCAATTATGGGTACATTTGACATATTCGAATACACTTTTGCTAAATTTATAGTATAGATATAATATAAAAATAATATTTTAGTAACATACAATTAATTAATATGTTCTTTTTATCATCCGTAACTTCACGCATGTGCTCTTAAAACAGACAAATCTCTCAAAAAGTATTGATTTATTTTAATAACATGATATAACAAATTTTACTTATAATTTGTCCCTCTATCAATTTGTGGGGTTATTTTTAATAAAATAGTTTTCACCCCCGAGAAGGGGTGGTATCCACCCCCAGGGTAAGAGTGCAAGTTGGCACCAAATCATTTTTATTTCTTGGGGTATACTCTAACTAGTCACCAATTTTCATGCAAATCGATGGAGGTTTAACAAAATAGGAGGTGAAAACCTTTAAAGACTACACTAACTTTCCCCTTTCATCCCTTATTGCTACTTCCTGTATCCACTGAGGTGTCAGCCTGAAAGGGGTAATAATTATTTATCAATATACAATAAATAGACACATTTCACATGCCAAACTTCATATTACTTATGACGATGATTTTTCGGCTCTAGCTCTTAGAATATAACAAAAGGTATTACGCCAACGAACACTAATGTGTGTGTGTGTGTGTGTGTGTGTGTGTGTGTGTGTGTGTGTGTGTGTGTGTGTGTGTGTGTGTGTGTGTGTGTGTGTGTGTGTGTGTGTGTGTGTGTGTGTGTGTGTGTGTGTGTGTGTGTGTGTGTGTGTGTGTGTGTGTGTGTGTGTGTGTGTGTGTGTGTGTGTGTGTGTGTGTGTGTGTGTGTGTGTGTGTGTGTGTGTGTGTGTGTGTGTGTGTGTGTGTGTGTGTGTGTGTGTGTGTGTGTGTGTGTGTGTGTGTGTGTGTGTGTGTGTGTGTGTGTGTGTGTGTGTGTGTGTGTGTGTGTGTGTGTGTGTGTGTGTGTGTGTGTGTGTGTGTGTGTGTGTGTGTGTGTGTGTGTGTGTGTGTGTGTGTGTGTGTGTGTGTGTGTGTGTGTGTGTGTGTGTGTGTGTGTGTGTGTGTGTGTGTGTGTGTGTGTGTGTGTGTGTGTGTGTGTGTGTGTGTGTGTGTGTGTGTGTGTGTGTGTGTGTGTGTGTGTGTGTGTGTGTGTGTGTGTGTGTGTGTGTGTGTGTGTGTGTGTGTGTGTGTGTGTGTGTGTGTGTGTGTGTGTGTGTGTGTGTGTGTGTGTGTGTGTGTGTGTGTGTGTGTGTGTGTGTGTGTGTGTGTGTGTGTGTGTGTGTGTGTGTGTGTGTGTGTGTGTGTGTGTGTGTGTGTGTGTGTGTGTGTGTGTGTGTGTGTGTGTGTGTGTGTGTGTGTGTGTGTGTGTGTGTGTGTGTGTGTGTGTGTGTGTGTGTGTGTGTGTGTGTGTGTGTGTGTGTGTGTGTGTGTGTGTGTGTGTGTGTGTGTGTGTGTGTGTGTGTGTGTGTGTGTGTGTGTGTGTGTGTGTGTGTGTGTGTGTGTGTGTGTGTGTGTGTGTGTGTGTGTGTGTGTGTGTGTGTGTGTGTGTGTGTGTGTGTGTGTGTGTGTGTGTGTGTGTGTGTGTGTGTGTGTGTGTGTGTGTGTGTGTGTGTGTGTGTGTGTGTGTGTGTGTGTGTGTGTGTGTGTGTGTGTGTGTGTGTGTGTGTGTGTGTGTGTGTGTGTGTGTGTGTGTGTGTGTGTGTGTGTGTGTGTGTGTGTGTGTGTGTGTGTGTGTGTGTGTGTGTGTGTGTGTGTGTGTGTGTGTGTGTGTGTGTGTGTGTGTGTGTGTGTGTGTGTGTGTGTGTGTGTGTGTGTGTGTGTGTGTGTGTGTGTGTGTGTGTGTGTGTGTGTGTGTGTGTGTGTGTGTGTGTGTGTGTGTGTGTGTGTGTGTGTGTGTGTGTGTGT